>NW_008627963.1:56296-162624 GCF_000691845.1 Merops nubicus | reverse complement strand
TTTTTCTTACGCTGTTTTAGGTGGCATGAATCATTTGAATTGCAAGACTTTGAAAAAAAAAAAAGCTTGATTTTTAAACTGTCACCTTTTTGGCGTTATAGTTGAGAGCAATGATTGTGATGCCATTTCTAAAAATCCAGAATGGATATCTGTCAAGTATCAGTAACAGTTAAGCATTTTATTTTCTGGTTCTAATATTTATGGCATTAACAGAAGAGAAAAATGTGATTTTGTTTCTCTGAGAAGTCCATACATGTTAAAATTTTGTAAACAAACTGATTTGGATAAGGGCAAACCCCTCTTGAGCTTTTAGGAACATGCATACGTCTGAATGTCCTTGCTATTCTCCTAACTCAAACCATTGTAAGCTGTAAACCCATTCAAAATATTATCTAAGCACTGACAATATCCTCAGTGTTAGTACAATGCATTAAAAAGTCTTTTGTGCAATCTCTGCTCTCAAGGACAAAGCACCTAATTAGCTGACTTGCCTGGAACACACATTGTTGTGTTTCTGTTTACTGAGACCCAGCAAATTGCAGAATTCAAATTTGTGTTTTGGAATCTGAATGGTCTGGAGAGAGAAGCGTTTAATGGTAGGGAGGTGAGAGGAAATGTGAAGGCATCGGGCACCACAGTCAGGAGAATCTGTGTGTATGCAGATGCATCTTGTGTGCATACGTATGTGAAGGTCTCTGAGTGGGTGTAGGGACACATCCACAATGTGGGTCAGGAAAAAGTAAAGGTAAGCTTTGGGGATTCTGGTTTATAACTCACTACTATCTTAACTTATGCCTTAAGATTGAAGCTTCTAAACTTTAAAACTGGGCCAAATTTGGACTTCACTTCTTCAATTTCTTCTAAACTGAATTTGAGATATTAGTATAAAACCCAGTCAGAAAACAGTCGTGACTCTCTTGCTCTTGTGTTTTGAACCCGTATGTGTTTTTGAACACACTCAAACCTCCGTTACTGGTATGAAAGCAAGTGCTCATATAAGTTATTGGAAGAGCAAGGGTTAATTGTTTTTATATCTTCAGAGTAACCTGGTCCAGCTGCTGGGTTTATGCTTGTTCTATTCTCACAATGAAAGCAGAGATAAAGAAATGGCAACTGTAGACCAGAAAGGTGCATGGCGTAGTTTGAAGGATGGGTCTGCTAGAAGCACAAATAAAGACTTGCCAGGTTTGATAACCTTTCAAATGTCTGGATAATCCTAAAGAGCATTGTTCAGGACCATGTGGACTCTTTCATTCCTGTGCAGTTTGAGCAGGCTGGATCTGATCGCCCGTAACCACAGCTGCTCCCTGCCCAAACATGCAGCCTCACAGAGGGATTTCCTACTTGGACAAGCAGAACTCCTGTGAATGATAGCCAAAACAATTTGGGTCTGTGGAAGCTATAGGAGTTGTTGCTTTAAGATTCCTCAAATACTTTTCACAAGAGAGAACTGATGTGATGTTTCAGAAGAGCCTGAAAGCAAAGTGTCAAACTATGTGGAGACCTTAGAGATGCATCAGGTATAAGTATATGCAGAGCACCTTAGAACAGACTACAAAATGGTGTTTTTATTTGCCCCTGTGGTGCAATGTTATAGCTGAGAGTTGAGTATAAAAGAGGAAATGGAATGTGCTTCCTTATTTCTCCTGCTTTTAAATACAGTAACATGTCCTAATTTAGACCTAATTTTCATTCCTGTAACATTACTTGTAATAACATCTGAAGTCCTCAGAATTAATTTGACTGGAAAAATTCCAGAAGGACTTTCAATTTTTCTCATTAAAAACATTATAGATGTCTTAATTAGACACTGTTATTAATGGTAATATTACTCAATTTAGAACTACACACTTAAGATGTGGTTACCTCTAGTGTGATTAGTCAGAGAAGCTTTGCTACGCAAGGATGCACACTAGAATTTTGAACAGTTAAATATTTTCAGAGCCAGATGCTCGGCTGTGTAAATTGTGTGGCTCTGTGACCTCAGTGGAGCTAGACTAGTATACATTAACAGGGGGTTTGATATCTAAAGTTATAGACAATCATTTCTGGCTGATCTCCCTCAGTATTTCTGTTTTTCCTTTCCTTTCTGGTATTTGCTCTAAATTATATACTTACAGTACCATAAGTTTATAAAGTAATACATATATATTCTTGTCTCCAGTGCAAGCTGTTTAACTGCTGAAATGAAGCTAGAGCCACTTTACACTTGTATTTCTTTCTCCCCATGTCATCCCAGGGGATTTCACTGACTTAAGTGAACTTGCCCCTGATTTAGAACACAGTTTGAGGACCTTTTCACAGTGCCTTTGACTCTAATAGGCTCTGTTACAAGCTTCAGCTTATGCTAATTTGCTTTACTTGCTGGGACCTTTCTCCACTACATCACATGTGAGGGTAGAATTATGTGGAATATTTTATTTGCTTGCCTAGACACACATTTATATGAATTTTTAAAGTACTCTGTGGACCAGTAAATGTGTCTATTTTCCTGTTAGAAGATTGAAAGGAGCTATTTCAATTTCCTATATTTGTGCCTAGCTTCATTAGTACATAAGAACCCACAACAGTTTTCAGTTCCATAATTACTGGCTGTCACTCCTGTTTGTTGTTACTTATGTTTATTGTGATTGTGGAGGGGAAAGGCTCTTAGCTGCATTGGCTATTGCATAGCGTCTGTAACTTCAGCTGGGGAGTCTGTACAAAAGAGAGCCTGTACTTTGATTATCATCAGGGTATTATCATCACTTGGACGCTTCCCCCACCTCCCAACCCCCAATCCCACAAAAAATGTTCTAGCATTTAAAATTATTTGCAGGATGAAGTGTCTACATGAAATCAAATGTACAAAACCTATGCATGTTCTGTAGCTCAGCAATCCCAGTGTTTAGAGTCCAAGTGTTTTCCATATGTGAAATGTCACCTTAGCTGTGTATGAACCCATTTGTGTGGCAGAAAGATGATCCTTCTGTGAACCCTGTGAAACCCAGACTTGTCTCTTCTTGCACGTGGATTAACCATGAAACAGCCATCATGAGTTCAGGTTGAGGACAGATGTGCATGAGGCTGTTAAAGCAAAAGGCATCTGGATATATAATTGGTGTGTGGGGTAGTACTGAAATCTGAAAATGGTACAGACATTTGCATCTGTTCACTGATGTATATAATGACAAGTTATTTGGGGTAGTAGGGTGTGAAGCTTAAAAGGAACTTAATGGCTTTTCCTTTAATAAATCATTTGACTGTAGCAATGTCATCTTTTATTAGCTTGTAATTTCGTAAAAGTGAAAATTGAGCATAATGTTGCATATAATTCTAGAACATCTGGTAGCAATATCTAGTAGCAGCTGTTTAGTACCTGAAATATAAACAAAACATGATTTTGTCCGTAGTTGTCACAGTTAATTTTCCTGGAATTACTAGTTTTGGAGTAGATGCACTAGGAAATGGGTTTGGTCAGATGGCAAAAATGGGTTGAAAACAAGATATTGTTCAGAACTTCAATAAACAGAATAGAGGATTGCATAAAATCTGGACTAAGAATAGTGGTGTATTTATAAAACTTTTATTTCAGTAGGAAAAAACAAAGAAAAAAAAAAACCAAACTGTAGAAGAAATCCTAAAATGAATTATAGTCCTTAAATAAACTGTGTTCTGGTACTGAAGTGCATCCTATTAGCATAATTTTAACAGATCACAAACTCTTCTTATTTGTTTTATTCATTCCATACTCCTATAGGGGAAATTATCCAGTGCTTTGGCTGTGGTGATACAGATATAATTGCATTATTGTCCTTTGAGAACGAGAAGGAAAAAAAAAAAAAATGCCACAAAGCTGAAAACTAAGTAAAAATGAGGTGACAGCAAGGTTTTTCCCTTCTGCCATTCACCTGCTGCTTTTACTGTCTTGTTCTAGCCTGGGATTCAAAGGAAATGTGTGGGCTGCTCGGTCACAGGGGCTGGAGAGCAGCCAGAGATGTGTTTTTGGGCTGCTGTGGTTTGTACTGCCTGTAACACCACCCAGGTGCCCCTTCTCAAGTTTAATGTTTCAGACTTTCTCTTCCTGGCCGAGGGCATCAGTTTTGTTCACTGAGAATAAGAGGGTGCAGCATCAACTGCTGAGACCCCTCTTGACATGGGGGATTGAACTCTTTTTGACATGGATATTGCTCATCCAGCGTATTTCAGACACCCCTAGCAGTAGGGAAGTGATGTGTGGTAGAAATTGTGCTGTGTGTGGTGCACTTCTGTTGTGCACAACCAAATAGCTATTCATGTGGCATGTCTCTATAAACTGTTCCTTTTTAAATTTTGCCACTGTAAGAAGTGGAGGTTTTAGCCAATTAATCTGATTTTAGTGTTGCTTGTAGCAGACTCTGGTAATTGCAGAGTTAATGGTGGAATTTATACAGAAGCAGATGAAGTTCTTGGAGTATTGCAAAGCACCAAAAAAGTACATGTGGCACTAACACCTTTTCCTTCTTGTTGGTTGCCACTTTCCCGATTCTTCTGGAGTGTGAATTTTAGTCAGGCTATCAGTATTCCAGCAATCCAGTTATCCAGTCATGTTTAAACTGCCTGTACAGAATAATGTCACTTCAAGGATAGAATAAAGTTGATATTTGACACATGAATGGATTTTCTCACTCTGTATTTATGGAAAGGTTCCCTGATGAGGGCAAACAGTTAACTGTGATACTGGCTGGCTGCTTTCACTTCCTAGTAAGGACACAAGAGGACTCTTTAAGAACATGAGCATGATGAAGTTTATTTCTGTCTGGGGCATTGGTTTTCTTTTGATGTTTGTTTACTCCCAGCAGCGATTAAAAGTCACCCATCCAGCATCTTGATGTGTGCCTACCATGAGCCTGAATATATATCTTGCAGAACAAGTAGATCTATGGATGTGTGGGCACAATTTTTGATTTATTCTAGGCACATAAAGCTAGAAAATTTCCTTATTTTCTGTTACAGTGAAGTGACAATTTTAATGGAAGTTTCAGGTGCTTTACCTGTAAGCTCATTTAAAAAACATTATGCAGTATGGATATTCAAGTGTAAATAATCTATAATCACAATCTCATGCTGGAGGATGCTAAATATAAAGAATTTTGTATTATAATTCATTATGGATGACATTCTGGCTCCCAGTGGGCTGACTGTAAAACTTTCTTGGTCTTGGTGATGTCAGGATTTAACCATAAGTGTTACCTAAAAATTAAAAGATTATATTAGGTAACAATTGAAGTC
Source organism: Merops nubicus (assembly GCF_000691845.1). Classification (NCBI taxonomy): domain Eukaryota; kingdom Metazoa; phylum Chordata; class Aves; order Coraciiformes; family Meropidae; genus Merops; species Merops nubicus. The sequence goes on along the minus strand of NW_008627963.1, from coordinate 157,374 downwards.
TAATCTTAGTTTAATTACACAATAATTATGAATGTCATCTTATTCTAAAGGCTTAGAAGTGTGCCACAAACTATGACCTAAATCTTGCAGTTTAACTCATCTATGAAGTAGAAGTTCTTGTATATGCATACATGTATTAATTTTTAAGTGCTTACAGGATCTTGGCTTGATTATGTGTACAGTGTATTCCCTTGCAGCTGAGCCTTAGCAGTTACTGCCTGGAATGTGATGCTCCTTCAAACAGCAAATGCAACAAATCATCACTAGGTTACAGCCACTGCAGCTTGAATAGAGGAGTTTTCAATCTGTGTTAACAAATTAGGTTCCTCTCTCCTGGGAGGGAGGAAAGTGTGTATTTGAGTTATCTTTGGGTGGGGGATGAAATGGAGTGTGAGTGAATGTTCTTGGCATTAGACAAGAAAATAAAGAGGATACAAAACCATTACCTTGTCATCTTTTTCTGACACTTGGAAAGACTGATCCCCTGAATGAGAAGCAGATCACAATGAAAGGATCAAATCAAGTCATTAGTATCTTGAATAGGAGATTGATCCCAGAGCTCTAGAGGTGACACTAGCTGTTCTCATATGTGCTTAGGACTAATGTAGCACTAGCCAGCTATCCTGCTCTTGTCTGTCTATATTATTCAATTATTTTCCTCTGCAGATGGAATTCCTATTAGAAATGCTTTCTGCCCTGTGCTAAATCCAAATCTGCCAGGGTACTGTTAATGGGAGCTAGCTGGGAGTAGCCCAAGAGTTTTTGCATAACACCAACTGCATCTAAACATTTGCACATTGTGCAGGCTTGTTATTTCCTCTTCTTTGTGCTGAGTCTTCTGGACTGAAGTTGTGCCTAATGCTCACTATGTGGGGAGTAGAGACCATAGATATCTCTCTGGGGCTCCTGGGTTCTGGGGTTGTGAGTGTGAAAGTTAATGTAACTCTGACCTTTTCCTTTTCTTGTAGCCAATAAGCCTGTAAAAGGCAACAGTTGCTTCACCTTGAGTTATTTAATCTTAAACCTGCAAGGGAAGCTGGTTAAGATGGCAAAGATTTATTTTGTGTAGACCACACTTACTAAGTATCATGTCAAGAACTTTTTATGGCTACTTTTCTAATCTGTTTTAGCCAAGGGAAATGGTTTTAAACTGAAGGAGTGTAGGTTTAGACTATATCTTAGAAGTTCTTCAGTATGGGGGTGGTGAGGCTCTGGAATAGATTGCCCAGAGAGGCTGTGGATGCCCCCTCCCTGGAGGTGTTTAAGGCCAGGTTGGATGAGGCCTTGAGCAGCCTAATCTAGTGGAGAGGTGTCCAGGGATGTTGGATTAGATGATCCCTAGGGTCACTTCCAACCTAAGCCATTCTATGAAAGCAAGCAAAACTCACAATCCTTGTAAGACTGTGCTTCACTTTATTCAGGAGAGTGCTGGTGCAGTGTTGCAATAATTCTTCATTGGAGAGGAGGATTTCTGAAGGTTTCAAGACTCATTTGGAGGAGGCCCTTAGTAATGTGGTCTGACACTGAAGCTTTGGGCAGGAGGTTGGACTAGCTGAGCTCTAGAGGCCTCTTCCAAGCTCAAGTATTCTGTGGCTCCATGGTGATTTTGTTATTTGTAATCTTGTGAAATGCTCTCCTTTCTCCCTACAGACATGTTTATCTTACAAACTGAAATTGGCTTGTGGCCTTATTGTACCTTTTAAAAATGGGAAGAATAAAACCTATATATTGCAAGGGAAACAACTTCTTGGTACAACTGGAGAGCAGGATATTGGTACCTGATAAACAGGAGGAAAAACCTCTAATACTGTCAGCATTTCTGCTTATGTCTTTCATTCCCTCTAATTCATTCTGGCTTTTTGATGACAAAATATATCAACTGTAACTCAATTTCCCAAGTGATCCTGGTAGCTTGTGTCATGATGTAATAGTAAATTCCAGTTGATAGGCTTTGGATTTGACTTTCTGTTCCTAGCAAGCTAATACAAGCTTTCTATTTTGCTGCATCTGTGCACCAGTAAATGGGTTGGTATTGTGGAAGACACTCTGCTGTGCTGATAGCTGTCATTATATTTATTTTCTAAAAGAAAAAAGTCAGTTCAGGGTTTAAGTGTAACAGGGAAGGGGACCTGTTTGATCTCATCATTAAACAAATTCTTAACTTCTTGGAAGTTGGCTGTAGCAAGTGAGTTGGTCTTGGATTGTTCCTCTCTGTATTCTGAAGAGACTTGATGGCTTTGGTAAATAAGCTTCAATATCACTAAGTCAAGTGTGGAGATGTCTATAATCCCAGCATTTGGCTATCTTCTTTCTTGCATTCTAGCAGATTCTAGAGTTTTCTGTACCAGAGATCCAGTATATTGCTTGTCTTCTGAAAACAGTTCTTGTATTTCTCACTGAGAGGAAAAGGCAAGAGAGCACAATGCAAGTATTACTATGAGTGTAACACAACCTCTTCAGCTTCTTAGCAGCCCTTGATAGTTGCCTGTTGCTGCAGGCATAAGTGAATTTTGAAGATATTTGGACTGAATAACATAATGACTATGTATGCTTTCATTTTCAGACTTCTTTTTTGGGGAGGGAAAAGGGGCAGCATAAGTCTTCATTGTATGTGGGCACTTCTGTGGCCCTTTATGATCTCTGCTCTGATTTATTGTCATGTCAGCTATTTCTTCTGTCAGTGAGGCAAACAGTAATGCAAATACTTTCTCCCATGCTGCTACTCTGACCTGGCAGGAACTATCTGCAAACATTTGTAAGACCACCTCGATGTCCTCGTTCAATTGTTCCTTAAAATTATCTTCTGTTGTAATGAATTGGTAACTGCTCTGTAGAGTCATTGGCAAGTAACACTAATCAGTACTTCTCTCTGAATTATTTGTGGTATCCCAGGCTGGATGCCAGGGGGCTTGTGATTTTATTTATTATTTTTTTTCCTTCTGAATTTGCATGTGGATAGACCCTGACCCAGGGAACCCTGCCACTGTATGTGTAAGTAACAAGTATTAACGCAAATCCCTGAGAGCTTGTTGAGGCATTAGATGAATTTGAGCAAGCTTAGTATGAAACATTTGTGATACTGACTCTGCACCTGAATCTCTTGAACATGCTTGTGAAGCTTCTTATATAAATTCAAAGGCAGATTTGCTAATGGTGTTTCCTGTTTTGCTTCCTTCTGGCACTTACCAATTAGTGAATAAAAGGCAGCTTTGAGAGCAAGATAGGAGAAGGAGATGTATTCATACCACCCAGATTTACGAGCCTAAGCTAGCTACCTAGGCTTTCTGATGGTAATTGAGCCTTTAGAAGGCAAATGAAAGCATCTAAATTAGGAGCCTGCTTCTTTCTTCTAACAGTGTAATGAAGCTGTGTGCTTAATTTTGACAAGTTCTGTAGTGTGAGCAATCTAAGCTATAGTCTCATTTGTTTTTTCAAGGTCCTGTAAGCATTAAAAGGGGAGACTGAGCTGTGGAGACAGATCTCTGAACTCCTCCACCTAGAGGCTTTTACGGTGCCCTCCTCTGTGTGTAAAGTGTGGAAGAGAGGGGATTGCTCTCTAGTGAGGGACCCAGGAGACTGGTGGTGCTGGATGAGAATGTTTCTAGAAGGTCTCTCCAATCTTTCCCTTTTTGTGGGAAACAGGCAAATACCTAACTGGAATGATACAGTTAATGAATAGAAAAGAAGTGAACATAGCTAATTAGTTTACAATGTTTTGTAGGCATCTGAACTGTCTGAGGAGAGATCAAGCAAGCATGATTAAACTTTCTTCTCCTTGTAATCATTTCAAAAATGTCCTATACACTTTCATGATTTCACTACATCTACTTTTCCAACGTTTTTCTTGTCAGACCTTGTGCCACCTTTTACGGCTCATCTAGAAAGATGCTTTTGATATAACATTTTAAACCCAGTGTAAAAACATGGTGTGTGGGTTTTTTTTTTTTTTGCTATTTGCATGTTATACTGTGGTACTTAAAGACGTGACCCTTTATTCTGTGGTATGATGTAGAAGGCATCTCTGCTTTATGGTCTCAGGGTCAGGTTGCTTTAGTGCTGTCAGCTTCCATTAGCCTCTAACTTAAAAACACAGGCCAAACGGAGAGGACATGGAAATAACTCTCTCAAGTGGCAAAATGACACAGAATTCCACAGCTTGCCTGCTACAAGCTGCAGTTATTTATTAACAATTGGGTCTGGATTTGTTATTCAGAAGCAATGACATGCTTTATGAACAAGGGAAGTGGGGACAACTGCTGTTTGTTTTCTGCTGGGGAGGTTTTCTCACAAAACAAAAATTTGTATCTTTGCAAGGATAACTTCTATGGAAACTCCTGTGAAACCTTTCAGTGTTCAGGTGGTTCTTGCTAGGAAAACTGCTGAAATAGGCAGATGAAATGCAAGCTATGGGTGAGCTTGTAGACTCTGAATTTGTGGCAGCAGCCTTATGTCCCTGTTTGGCTTGGGTCATCAACTTAAATGTTTATAACCAGCACCATGATCTGGCAGCTTCTAGTGCTTAGGTGAGTTGCTATGTTTATGCAGAGAGACCTGCTGAGCAAAATGTGCTCACCATCATCTGTACTGCAGTTATGCATCCAACATCCTTTTCTCAGTGAAAGAATGGGGCAACAAATGTTTTGGAACCTACTTTAGGAAAGGGTCTTGTCTTCCCAGAATAATTGTACATTTGAACATCAAAAACTAGTCTAAATTTTGTTTCTCACCATACAAAGTGCAAGATTTTACTAGCAGTCCAAAAAGCCTCTTTCATCTTAAGTCCTTTGTTGGTCTGTGTTCCTCTAGTGAGATGCCTGTTATACCAGCAGGGAGAAAACTGATGCTAACACCCGGGAAATAACAGCCTGGGTCAAGTGCACAGGACCCTTGGGATGGTGAGTGCTGGCAGATGCTGCAGGGAGCTTTGATATCAGCTGCAAACCTGTATCAGAAGGGGTGTGTGAAAGGAGGGAAAACAAAGCATTTAGGGAATAGTGTAACATATTGTAATACCCAGCTGGTGGTGACAGGTAGAGTATTACTCTTGTGAGAGCACTAAGAGGGTCCTAAATTGACTCAATTTACATGAATGAATGTGATCATTTAGCATGATTTGGCATGTGATCTACTTCTTGTTTTCCATGTGTTAACTAAGGTTTTTTTCCAAAAGACAAACATTTGTTATGTGACTGCTTTGGTACAGTGGGAATGCAACAGCTTTTGCCCACTGAATGCAGTAGTTAGGCAAGTGTTGCAGTTTGCAGTGCTGTTTGCTCTCCTAGAGGATGGTAACAACAATGTATTTGGGCATGCACACAGTAGCAGTGAGACACTGCCAGAAACAGCACTTGTAGCTGAGCAAAACTGTCATCGCCAAGTACAAAGGGTGGTTCCAGTCGTCCCATGCTTGTTCCAGTCACTTCGTACTTACACATGGCATATTTACTTTTTTTATGTGATCTGCAGAAACAAATTGGGTTGGACTTCAGACTTAAGCAGTGGGGACGTTGGTGTCTTCTTTACTGCACAGCCAAGTGCTAGGTGGAAAAAAAAAATAATCAATGATTATACACTGTAGATTAAGTTACCTTGTTGAACTTTTAGAGGATTCTTCAATGCTGGGAGACTGATCTGTCTATTATCCCTATTACCCATGGGCTTTAGCTCACCTGACTCTTCAGCTACTCAGGGTCTTGCAGTCTTTGGACACTCTTCTCTTATTTACTTGGTTAGAAGACTTTCTGGAAGAGAGGTGTTTCTCAAAAGATGTCCCACTACAGAGTCCATCCTTTTTCCCTTGTACCTGTAGCTTGGCACTAGGAATCACAATTGGACAAAAGTTGTACGAATGCTCTGGAACTTGTGGAAAATTGATGAGAATATAAAGGGTAGGGAGAGGAGAGCACGTATACAATAAAAACTCAAGTGATATTTGTGAAAGAGAGAAGCTATACAGTAAAAAGGGACTAATGCAAGAATGAATACAAATTGGGACATCTCTCCGTTGAGGGATTTTTCCAATGTTTCTTTACAATACAGAGATTAATACCATGCAGCTGACCTCTCCTAGATCCATTTGGTTTGTTGCCACACTGGATAGAAGAAAGAGCCCTCTCTGCTTTTACATCAGCCACTTACTCTAGCAGAAGTGGTGCCCACTATCCCCCCAGACAGTCTCTGGGCATCTGAGGTGCAGGTGACTTCTTGTGCTGAGTGCAGGGTGTAACCTCATTGCAGCTCAGCTGCAAGTGTGTGCCTCTGCGTGGTCTGCCTGGCTCTGGTGGCAGCAGGATGGCATCTATTAACAAATGCTGACAAACCACATGCTTTACAAATCCTTTTCCAGGCTTGCTTCTGATGCTCACACTAGGAATGCTTGGATCTGCTGTGCTCTCACCAGCAACAACTTTAATAGGCTTTTTTCCCCCCCTGTCTAACTGCTCATTTGACAATTTATCTCAATGGTTTCTTGGCATCTTTGTTCTGTATTTGTTCACATGCCAAATCAACTAATACCTGTTCAAACTTGGCTTTTGACCTTTCTGCCACAAATTCAGCATCTATGAATGACTAATTGAATGCTGGATACCAGGTGGAAATGTCAGTGTATGCTACAGTGAGCCTGTGGCAGTCAAGCTGGTATAATTTTGCTTGTCATGGATGGAGAAGTAAGGGGGCATGGCAGCTAGAGAGGATAGGTTCCTGTTTTCTCTTTTGCTTGCTTGGCTGAGATGAAGCAAAATGTTGCTGATACAAGCATCAGTTGGTTTAAAAACTGAAGTTTGAATAAAACCAAGATTACAGGCAGTGTTCCCTGTTGCTAGAGTTTTGAGATGTTTTCTTTAAAAGCATTAAAGGGAAATGGCATTCTTGAGTTGACTTTTAATTAGCAGTTTCATTAAACTGTCTCTAGAAGCTGATAAAATCTGGTACAGGGTTTGCCCTAGGAGTTAGAGGTGACTGTCTCTGGTGTTTGGTTGCATGCTCCGTTACCTCATTTCATCCACATATCAAGATGTGGAAAATGATTCGGAGATCTCTTGTAAATCACATTAAGCTGTAGCAATGCACTGTTGAAGCTCAATGTTAGAGCTAGTTATTACTGGTTTATGACCTTAAGTGTGAAAACAAAACATCTGGGATGTTGCTATTACCAGGTTGGATGACAAGGTAATAGCTGTTCTCAAATTAGTTAACTACTTACGGTGTTTTATAGTAAAAGATTTCTACAAATGGAACTACCTGTAAACATCCAGTTATGAAAATTCTAAATAAGAAAGCTACAAATTCATTAGCCTCAGGGCTTGGATATGGTAGAGAAGGGGAAATTATTCCAGCCTTCCACATGACTCCAAAATGTTTCCACTTTAGGCTGTGTACAGGAGACTTATTTCTGAAGGAATCTGAATATCTGTTCCTTTCCCTGGGTTTTGTATGCAGTGTTACACATGAAAGATTAATTTTGATATAGGTTATAATAGATGTGACCAGCTGGAATGAGCCTAGTGCAGGGTTTGTCCTTATTTTTGTAATTTAATGTTGTGAAATCTGTCATTGTAACAAATTTACCTTCTTTCTTCATTCTTTGTGCATGACACTGATCACTTGCTGCATGTGCTCTGCAGTTTTGCCCTCTGAAAAATGTTTCTTTATATCTAAGAATTCTTTTAATGAGAGAAAGGGAGTGTGAAGGCTAGAGGAATATCATAGTAATTCTCAGAATAACACGACTGTTGAAAGCATGGATAGAAGCATTCTTTGATCTAGTTATCTAAGAAACCTTTTTCTTCAGTGCTGAGCGTGTTAGTCTGATTTGTCCATTCAAGCAGTTTGTAGTTCCATCCCATTCTCTAATATTACTCCTCTAATAACTTCATGCTTTACAGAAACCACAAATTGTTTCTTCTTAAAACTGTGTGCGTATTGCTAAACTTTTCTGCAGCTTGGAAAGACGTCTGTCAGATTTTGTTAACTTTTAGTCTTATATCTGTGCAATTCCTTTGAAGACACCGTTAGATTTCTTCTTGTAATCATCTGTAGCTTTAAGCTGTAAACTTTCCTCCAGGAAGCCATAGATACAAGTGTCCCATGATAAGTCTGGAAATGTAAAACTTGAAGCCTGTAGGGGAAAAAACCACCAAGAGATGTAGTGCTCCTCTACCTTTGCTCTAGGAGCCAACTCCCAGTTGTGAATTCCCCTGTAGGGAATGGAGTCTGGGAGGACCTGAGACAGTCTCTTCTCATCTAGCTGCCTATCTGGGAAGGTCAAGACATTTCCTGCCTTCTCATATCCTTATAACGAAATGTTGGGCAAATTGACCCATTCACTGTCAGTTTTCATAGTATGGAGTACAAGTTTAGATGAGAAGATGAACTAATTTTTCTGGATCTGGTGTTTCATGTAGGAATAGTGTGTAAAGCTAGAGATGACTATACAAGACTTTCCCTAAATCCTGATCCTCTCACAGGAGCAACTTCAGGTGGTGATGTTCAAGAATAAGTGAAAATAGGGACATATGTGCAGTATCGTTCCTCTGGTCTTCATGATGCCACAGCTACTGGGGGGGAAAGCAAATCAATCCCAAACCAACAAAAAATCAACAGTGTTGAGTTATTCAGATGTATTTTGTATGCCTGACAGATGCCTTGTTTTCTTTTCTTTTTAAGCAGCTAGTAGGGAGCTCATTCACAAGAGGTTTATCCTATCTAAATGTCCAGTTTCACAAATTTATTTCACAAATATCTTACTAGCAATAGGTTAATCCTTTGCCCGGCATATTGAAGGGAGGTGGTCAGAATGTGCTCAATAAACTAAGGAAGTAATGGCAATGTATGGAATATGCTAAAGGATTATTTGACAGATAATTAAGAAACTAAATATGAACCTGCTAAAGAAATTCTCTACCAAAGAATTCCTTATCAAGCAGTCCATAAGAAATCTTGCAAACAGAAAAATCAAATTGCCTTGCTCTGTGCAAGCAGATGGGAGAGGCAGCTGGGGAGATCTGAAATAGCAATTCAAGGAGAAGAATTCTAGGTTTTTAGATCTGTCCTAATTAAATAAGCATTTAGGGAGCATTGGACCACATTCTTTCTTTGTACAAGTCACCAGCACCGCTGATGCTGGTGGGATATGCTGATTTTTATGTGAGATGAGGTAAAATAGCTTATGGTACTTGGAAACCTTTTGATTAGCTCTGCCCAATTGTAGCTGCTGTAAGAAAGGAAAACTTGTCATATAACTTTGAAATCATTGAAAGTACTAGAGACTGGAGAGGCTTTTCTATTCATTGGATTAAATCCCACCTTCCTCATGGAAGAAGACTGTGTGAAAGCAAAACTGATCTAGCCAAGTGTAACTTCTGGGTAATACCACTTACAAGTTTTGAAGTGGCATAATTTACATCTTTTAATAGGGTGGGTAATACGTTTATACCTATATACAGAAAAACTACCAGGATTAGTATTAATAATTGCTTACGGCTGAAGTAGCTGACTGGTTCTTCAGGTGCTTCATCACATGATTGCAATTGAAGTGTTTTGTCTGACTGCTTGTAAAACGTGACAGATTTCACAACTCACAGGTCAGGAGCAGCAGTGTTTCAGCAGTGGGGAAGTCTGATGTGTGCCATTTTGAAGCTCTAGGAAAATGGGACAGAGTTGGACTAAAAGGATGCCAAGTGGTCTACAGGATGAGTAAGAGCACAGGGTTATCTGGGCACAAGAGCACCAGGCATACAGCTGTATGTCAGGCTTTATTGTAGTCTCTGCAAAGGAAAGTTTGTTGAGATATTTAGTATGCAAATAAAATGTCATAAGTGTTGCCACTTCAAAGGCCTGTGAATACATTTTTCCATATAATTGCCTGAAGATATAGGCTGTTTTGGATGTTCAGCTTTTATTTGCATTTGAAGGATTAGCAGACTGTTTATTTTACTACCCTTAGCCTTTAAGTGCACTTAAGCTGTTTTTCCAACAGAACTGAATTTATTCAGCACTAACTTCTTGATTGACATAGCAAGAGGAGGATACCAGCAAAATGTACAGGACCTTGCAGCAAGCAGCCTGTTTCATTTGTGACCTTGTAATGTGTAATGGGGACCAGTGGATTTGAATTGGGGAAAAAAAAAAACCCAAAAAACAAAAAAACCTTCAACAGAAAACAGACTGTAGTTAGCTCTAGAGATTTCCTAGGGAAAAAAATGTACATAGATGAGGATAAAGATTAGAGCTGACAGAATAACATTTTTTTTCCCTCTGTTAATTTTATCATTTCTTAACAATATTCAGTGCATATATTTTATTTTCATTATCCTTTCAGCTTAGGTGTCAGGCCTAGCTTCCAGAGAAGCTGATGGAAATCTCTGTGTTGACTTTAAAGGACTTTAGATCAGGCTCCAAATGGCACAGAATGAGCCCCAGATATTTATGCATATTTACAAACTGAACGAAAAATTAGTTAATGAAATGTTTATACACGATTCATTCCAGGCTGGCTGTGTGCATTCATCTAAAAAAGTACATTTCTTCCAGTGTTCTGTTAAATGCTGACCAAAAAGTCAATGGGATTTTGGTGGAATGAGGCATTTGGGATTTGATCAGTATTCCTCTACATAAATCTTTAATGTTAATTGCTGAGAGTTGGTGCTTACATGGTGAACAGACACTTTATGCATGGAAGGAAGAACTTAGAGCTTGATCAAAGCCATGCTCTGTTTCCAGTGTCATAAACCCTGACCAGCCCTGACTTTGACCATCAACAGGAACTTAAGGGCATCCTTATGGCTTCCAACCTGCCAGTATCTCCTATCACACTTAAGTAAAAAGGTGGCACTTGACTTGGTCAGTTTAACAACAGATCGGCTTATTTACACTAATTCAAAGCTCTAGTTTATGAGAATGAAGCAAGTGGCAGCTGGTAGGCAAGCTAAATCCTTGCACTCTAGGAAGCCAGATCTTCCAGGTTGAGCAGCTGCTGCCAGGATACATCAATCATTGTACCAAAATAACTTCACAGTGCCCTTTTGACTGTCTTTTCAGAAACAAAAATTGGATTAGATAGGATAAAAAGATCTTTTCTGTGGAAAGACTAGTGTGCTTTGGCCCATGCAAGTACAATTCCTTTGTATGATACTCAATTTGATGACAATGGATTATGAATTTTTCCCTTTCATCCAATGTGGAAACAAATGAGCTTTTCCCTTTCCTTGTCCTTCTAGAGTTACTCACTGAACATTTAACTTCATTACTTATTTGTATCTTGCCCCTTTTTTGACTTTGAGTCTACGTTTTGAATTGTCCCTTGGCATTGGGACTTGATTCCACTCTCCCTTCTGGTTTTATAGTAAAAGCTAAAAAAAAAAAAAGAACATTTCCTTATTTCAGCAGATGAGAAGGCATCTTCACACAGTATCTAATTGGAGCTGACTGGAATGGAAGGAGGTCACTTCTCAGCCTTGCTATTGCCTGAGGTAGATTATCTCCAAATTATCAGTCCCTAGCTATTGAATTCACTATAGCATTAGCAAATTTTAAAAACAGAGGAAAGCAATTGCTCTCAGACACTTTAGCTTAGTTCCCTCTGTGTGCACGTTTCATCACACCTGGGCCACATACTGATGCTATGCTAATTTGGGCCCTGTTTAAAAGCCAGGAAACATCATCTGTGCAGTTGTGCTGAGGATTAGACTGCTGTGGTAAGGTTAAGAGTTTAGAGGTATTTTGGCTTCATAGCTGGGCACTTGCCTGAGAGCTGGTGACTAATAAGTTTTCTCCTTCAACATGAATTTTTATTATCTTAACTTATATAGTTAATTCTCTTATATTCTCTAGGATTCTTTATCGTGGAGAATTCTCTCTGCCAGTCTTCTATTAGATGCATTCTTGCTAAAATGTACAATAATCTTTACTATATATTTGAAGGAAAAGCCCCTTGGATTCAGCTTGTGAAACAGAACTATTTGGTTAATCATTACTGAACCATGGCCAAAATTGTTCCACTTGTAGCTTCTTCTGATGTTTCTTAGGTGAACATTTGTACCACTATTAGCTTAGACTTTTAGTTTTGTGATTTCATCATAAGGATTGTTCAGGCAGGTGACTTCTCTGATAGCTATAGTTTCATGGGTTCCAGGTAGATGAAGCAGCTGCTTGCTTATGCATCAACTCTGTATTTTTTATCAGTCATTAAATATGCAATTAAGAACAGCCTTTTGGAAATGGTGGCAGTGGACAGTTGATTGTGCCTTTGGCAGTCCTTGAACACCTCGCTGCAGATATCTCTTGCCTAACAGGAGTGGATATTTTGTTTAAATATAAACTGAAGATGTTGCAGGTGGATCAAACTTCAGAAATGAAAAATCTATCCTTATCTTTCAAACAAGCATTTTATTATTCTGTAGTCAGGGATGAACGAGCTCAAGAGAAGGATGACAGGTTGTAGCGTTTACCTTCCCATGTGCTGTTGCACTGGGCAGATTCTCCCAGCACAGGAAGCACGTGGTTTCCTTGGGCCCTGGCAGCTGTGTGCCTGTAGGAACTGTGGTGTGTATGTGCAGAATCCTGGCCCTTTTCCCATTAGCAGGAACAGTCTTCTGGAAATCCCCCTGAGATCCTGCATACAGATGTCATGCAAAGCCAGAGGGTGAGTGTCAAAAGGGGTAAACCTAAATCTATTTCTGGTACAGCTGGAGTATAGCTGATGCATGTGAGGGTTTTCTTTCTAGCCTTAGGAAATTAAGCTTGAGTAAGTTTCTTCTCAAAGCATGAGTGCATCACTTGAACTGAAATACTGGAGTTCAGTAGCAACTGCAACAGCCATATCCTCAACTTCTAAATGGGACCCAACCTTCTCTGGCAGGTGACAGAGCATTCTGACAGCTATTCCCAAAGGCTCACTGAAAAAATTGTTTCATATCTTGAGCAAGCTAGGAACTGACTTTGACCTGGCCATTGTTACCATCTGTGCTCTGCTTTGGGTGCTTCACCAACGTGTAAATTCAGCAGTTATCATGCCATGACCAGCAATACGGAGAGCAAAACGTTTGGTGCTTTGGCAGTCTATGAAGTCTCTCACAGAGCTATAGTCATCCTCAGAAGGTTATCCCTGCTGTTAAAACAGGCAAAGTGGGACACTGGGGCATCTTCTCCGAGATGATTAATAGGTATGGAATAGCACCATATGAGTTACTATGACATCTACATTATCTTGCTTGAAATTTGCCTCTTGCTGATGTAGAAGGGCAACGTTTTCCTCATGTAGTTTATAGCTATTATAAACAACTTCTACCAGCATCTTTGCTGTTGTCTTGTCTCTCACCTTGTCTTCATCCCTGTTGGTAATAGGTAATGTGAAAATTTCTGCAGAGCTTCAGCATGGAAGCATAGATCTTTGAGTCATCAGTAATGGCAGATACTGGAGTTTCACAGACATAGAGTCATTTCTGCTGACTTATACTAACTTTAATTTGGCCAAGTTTTATTTGTTCTGGTCACTGTTATTCAAGGTGCTAATATTTCTTGGGTGTGAAGGCAAACAAGAGCAAGAGAGCTCTCCAGGCTTAGCCTCGTTAAAAATAAAGGTGAACTTTAGAGAAACATACAGCTTTGACCTGCCTGTGCCTGTACTCAGTTTAGAGCAAGTAGGAGCTTTACATGCTTGTGGTACTCAGTAATTCAAAATGTTAGTGCAGTTTGTGCACAGATCCATGTACTGTTTCTGCAAATTGAAACATATATCCACAGTTGGTTCTTTTTGGAGTATGAGTAGATTGGAAGTGTTCAGATGCCTCTTGAAAAGATTAACATAGTGATGTGTTTTCTCTTTTGGCTACGTTTTCATTGATTCTTATGTTTGTTGTTACTGAGCCTATTTCAAAGCTTGTCAAACAGTTGAGTAGGAAAAAGTAGTTGATGTTACGTGCTGACATGAAATCTGTCTGCACCTGCTTTTGTTCTCCTTATCTGCTTTTGTTCAGCAGATGCATTTGGATTTGAGGCAGACTATGAGTTTTCTCACCATTGTCTCTGCCTCAAGTTTTATTTCTTCTCTCCACTTCATAGGGTCTCCTTCCCTACCAGAGTCTGGGGATGACTTGCAATAATGCTAATAGGAGTTGGAATGTGTAAATTCAATTAGTGCTAACAGGAGTTAGCCCTGTGAATTTCCTGGGGATCAGTACACTTTTAGATCCCTATGCATTGAAACTTCCCTTTAGCTAGATTTCCTAATTCCCCTTTTCATGGTGTGTTGCTAGTTTTTCTGTTCTTCAGCAGCAAAGCAAAACCCCTCAGATTTGCTTTGACTGGAAGATCACGTTCTGACAATGGAGAACTTTTGTTAAATTTGAGCACATGAAGCTAGCAATATGTGCCTTGATCACGCATAGAGTATGACACAAATGCTCTAAGCTTTTGGGCAGAGGACAGGAATAGAAATGGTTAGTTTTATATGACAGTAAACTCATCTAGGATTACAACTGACTAAAAACTACCTACCTGGAATATGTTCTTTCCATATAATTCCAGGAAAAAACCCCAAACAACCGTATTGAATTTCAATCTTTTCAGTGAGAAATAATCATAACGAATTTTATTAAAAGAATTTTAATATAAAATTCTGTCTTTTGTATTCATAGCATAGATGCTGTTTTGTGTATCCTTATTTTGGCAACACTTTCTACAGTATGTCTGAATACCAATTCAAGGCTCTTTTTTTTTTTTTTTTTTCCAGTTGCCTTTTCCAATAGAGGTAACTATGATCCTTCCAAAGAGCTTTTTATACACTGTTGTACAAATCCATCCATGGGGGACAGACAAATGTTATAGAGCTATAGAAAGTGGTGACCACTGCTGCTGTAAGCTAAAAGATACATCACTAAGTACAAAATCAAACTGAAGAGTGAGAAGTATCTTTAATGAAAAAGAGGAATAAATACCTTTTCCAAACACTTAATCTCTGGTTTGGATAGTTTCTTTGCAGTCCTTCCTGCATAAGGTGTGACTCCACCCTTAGGACTAGAATTGGAGCTACCCTTAAGAATAAGGATGTAGAGTTAGAGGACAGGTAGTGACAAAAAGACTGCACAAAGGGATGACTCTGGCTCTGCTTCTGCTTTGCCTGAGCTCTCAGAAGAGCCTGATCTGATTTCTGCAGAGCTGCAAGTGGCTGCCACACTTCCCGTGTTCCCAAGAGGCAGGCAAGGCCCTGTGCAGTGCCACCTCATTTGCAGGGGGTGATTTTTTGTTGGTTTTTTTTTTTTTTTTTTTTTTTTTTTTTCTTTTTCTTCCTCTTTCAGTTCCCTTTTCCCCTTGCTAGGAGCAGGGTTTGCAACTGCAGCTCTGTAGAGCTCTTCTCTAGGCTTATTTTTCCAGGTAGGTCAATACTCCACCTTTGGGAGGCCAAGATTCAGATCAACATATGGAGCTTGGAAGCTTTGAAGCAGCTCAGTGTGAAATAGAAGGATAGAGCACGAACGTTTAACTTCATTACTGGTTTGCCTGTGGTCCTATGGAAACAGTGTTTGCTTTGCTTTATAGGCTAGCTGAGTTGCCTTGGGTTTGGGTGATGAGATTGGAAGGGTGAAAAAAAAAACTTGCCAAAATCGACTGACTTGGACTGGTGTTAAAAGCTGTCTGCTATTTTTAGTGATGAACAGTCAAAATGTAATTAGATCTTTCTAGATAGGAAACTGAGGCTTCCTTGCTGAAATTAGAGCCATCTGAAATGCCCAGAAGGTACTGGAAATGTGGAGACTGTGGACAACAAACCTTTCTTCCATGAGAAGACACTTTAGCACCATTGCATAGCTGCGTGGCAGAGTCCTAACCTGGGGTTTCTGCTGGGGTTTGTTCCCTGTCTTTCTCCAGAGAAAATATCGGATCTTTGCAGAGTACTGAAACAAAAGGGCAATGCAAACCACACTAAAAATCAAATTGTTCTTTCACCAAATGGAAACTCTTCCATAACCATCTGAATGCATATTCTTCTCTGCTCCAGTGTTATCTTCATCTATTTTTTCATTTTTTTCACAAAAATGACTATGAACATAAGATAATTGTAAAGTGAACATTAAAACCTGAGAATAGTAAATACAGGTGAATGGCAGGGGATGTTTTCAACAGACATTTCTCTTTCACCAAATGGAAACTCTTCCATAACCATCTGAATGCATATTCTTCTCTGCTCCAGTGTTATTTTCATCTATTTTGTCATTTTTTTTTCCAAAAGTGACTATGAATATAAGATAACTGTAAAGTGAACATTAAAACCTGAGAACAGTAAATATAGGTGAATGACAGGGGATGTTTTCAACAGAAGACATTTCAGAGTGGCTGTCTGACATGAAAGGGCTCTTATCTCTTGTAACAAAGTGGAATTAACAATTGTAATGGACAATTGGAACAAAGCTGCTTCTTGACTGACCACCAGCAATACAAATCCAGCAATATAACTCCAGCTTTGGGAAGATCATAGGCTCTTGAACAGAGATCTCTATTGGGGGTGGGGGATGAAGTCTTCTAAATGGCTTTCTGAAAGCAACTTGGCTTCTCTTGTATTGCCTGAAGCTGTCTTTTATAATTCCTGTAGGTGTTCATCCTATACAATCTTAGTGCATCATCCATACTTAATATAGCAATAAACAAAGCTGACAGCACAACATACTTTGTGAAACCATAAATATTTTTATCTGCATGGGAATGGGAACGTAGTTATAGCTAAGACAGCAATGAGTGCTTTATTTTCTAAACAGAAGCGATGGCAGGTTTAAATAGAGTCCTAATCTTAAATTTCTGTGTTTGTGATGCATGTTTAACCTTAAGGTTTAAATAAAACAAGCATATTTTAAGATCTTCTCAGAAGGGCTAGCAGTGGGAAGTGTAACTTCTCACAAGATTCTGCAAAGAGCACTTGATCATAAATTGTAAAGCTCAGGTCAAAGTACTTTTCATGTGAGTTTTACGGGCAAATAACTTTCTCATGAAAATGTTCAAGATTTTAATGGTTTTCCTTTGGCATGCTGTTATGACCTCAAGTTCTTCTAAAGCTTTTTGGATTTGTTTCTTAAATAATCAATATAGGCTCTGTTGAATAGCCAGTAGGAAAAGAAAATGAGCAGAACTTTAACTGATCTGCTCTAACCATTGATCTGTTGGCTGCCTGGGAGCGTGTCTGTCTGTACCTTGCCGAGATGTACAGCTAAGGAATGTTTTTCTGACAAAACCTTAATCAAATCAGCATATTCCCACAGAAAGCTTGGGTTTTAACAGACTGCAATCATTCAAAAGGATATGAAAACCTTCTAGCAGCTCTAATTGTGTGTTATATGACAGATGTGAATGGTTGCTCAGATGAGTATAGCATAGATGGAGCATCCCCACGACCTTGCCTGTGGGTTCACTCAAAACGTGTGCTCCAAAACATTTCTTCCCTGACTTTAGATGCCATGGAAAAATACTAATATTGCTCCATTCGCTGAGGAATTGGAGTCAACTTGAGCCAAGCTTAGTACATCATTTTTCAAGTTGAGCCAATCATTAAGTGTCAGTAGGAACACTAATATGCTTTTATTCCAGAAACCTAGCTTGGTATCTCCTGTAGAAAGATTTAAATGCTAGAAATAGATGTTTAATGCTTGTGCTCCAGTTACGTCTTTTAACCCTTAGACTGTCAGGTTCTTTATAGATTCCAGTGCTTTACTGAGTGTGAATACATGCAAATATTATGCTGGCAAATGACAGAATGAAGCATTAAAATGTCTCATGGGAATGGATTAAAACCTAATATAAAATGTATTCCTATACTCAGTGTCCGGTTAATATCAGTGTGATGTCATTAGCACATAATACCTATTATTAATTCAATTTCAATTTTATCCTACTGCTCTTCCTTGAAGAGAGGAACAGAGTGACTGCCTGTTGTGAAAATCAAGCAGAGAATCTGTCTGAATAATTCAGCTTCTGTCTTTTGTTCACATCAGCCTCAAATGGAGACAATAGCTCCTGGATTCATTCAACCATTACAAAATCTAGGTCCCAATGCAAAAGACTTCAAAATCAGGATTGTATTTAAAGCTGATTTTGCTGAAGCTTTCATGTTACTCATGTTCTAGGCAAGGACTCTTTTTGGGCATGTAGCTGCTTAATCTGGTTCTTTACCATGGCTGTTACGCAGAAAACAAATGTGTTGCTCATTCCCTTTTTCCTGTGAACCCCACTGCAGCAGTGTGTCCTGAAGAGTGAGGGGAAGTTCATTAAAATTTCAAGACTCCCTTTCCCTGCATATTGTTCTGAAGTTACAGGTTTTATTTTTGGCATAGATTGCATCTAACTTAAAATAACATGAACAAAAATAAATAAATAATGTTGCATCTGTGGTGAACAATCTTAAACAAGAAACTAAAGTATTGTTCTGTGTTTCCTGATCTATAGTTCGTGAAACTTTGATTAGTATGGCTTTGTAACATCTAAGCAAATCTCTGTATTTTACAGAAGGACAAGAATGACTCTGGAAACCTAAGCAATTAGTTTTCTTCTACTGGAGTTACTTCAGTTGCCCTTCGAACCTGATACATCAATAGGCACAATGCCTTTCACAAATCTTAGAAGAATCTCCTTGCTTTACAGTGAGGAAAACCTGACAGTGAAGGGTGTATGTGATTTGAATGAATTAGGGTGATAGTGTCCTGTACATGCCTCATGAAAGAGTGACCTTCATCTGCTCCTTTCTATGGATCCGTGGGGGGATCATAATCTTACCTCTTCCTTTGATCTCCTGGATGTAAGCTTGTGGGAATAGAACAGCTGATTGCTGCCCTGTGATATAATCTCTTCAGTGTGCCAGCACCTTCAAAGGCTTTTTTTTTTGTCACATCTCTTGTAATAAGATGGTTATGAACATTTTGGAACATGAGAGGTAGTGAAAGGGGAGAAAAATGAATGTTAGACTATATCCAGCTTATAATTAAAAACCTAGACAGCAATAGCTGTGAAGTGAGTAAAGAAACATAAAATAAAAGCAAGCAAACAAAAAAACCTCCACTTGATCCTAGAAAGCACAAAGGCAGACTGCTTCATTTGCAAGGCTTTCTATTTCCAGTCACCTTATCACTGTGACAGCTTTCAGTTTAAGGTGACAGCAGAAAAAAAACCCAAAACGATTCTTCCCCTGTTGTGAGGAAGAGACAAACCTTCTGTGCAGATGCTTGGCATGTTTGAGCTCTGTCCCATACTGAGCAGCTCTACAGTTTTATACTTTGCTGCTATTGCTGCTATTTTATGATACTTCCAAGGGATTAACTTGACAGGGTGAAAACCAGCAAGATGTATATTTGAATAGAGATTAAAAATACAACACAGAGCATTCTATTCTCCTGTCAACAGTTTCAAGGTGAAAAGCCCAACATATCAAGTAATAAAAAGCGCTTTGCAGAGGTTAGCATAATGTAACCAACAAAAGAGAATGAGCTAGAGTGAAACATCTCTGGTATGCTTCAAGCATCAGAGCACTTAGCTGTGGTCTGCAGATCAATAAGGCAGAACATTCTTGTCATTATATACTCATACTGTGTGAGCAGAAAACATAGTAACTACTAGGATCATGTGACTGTCAAATATTTTTCCACTTTATCAAGTTAAGCACAGTTGCAATTTCACTTTATCAGTTTGCATATAGTTAACTTTCAGGTCAATGATGAGATTTCTAAACCTTTTTTTGTAGCAGCCTAGGAAAGAATAAAGAAGGGTTTGTTGCCTCCTCCTGCTGTCCAAGCAACCAGCTGAAACACGTTTTAATGTCCATTTATTACAAGAGGGATGTGGACCTGCTGGAGCGTGTCCAGAGAAGGGCCACCAGAATGATCCGAGGGCTGGAGCAGCTCTGCTGTGAGGACAGACTGAGAGAGTTGGGGCTGTTCAGTCTGGAGAAGAGAAGGCTCCCAGGTGACCTTATTGTGGCCTTCCAGTATCTTAAGGGGGCCTACAAGAAAGCTGGGGAGGGACTTTTTAGGATATCGAGTAACAACAGAACTAGAAGGAATGGGGCAAAGCTGGCAGTGGGCAGATTCAGGCTGGGTGTGAGGAAGAAGTTCTTCACCATGAGCGTGGTGAGACCCTGGAATGGGTTGCCCCGGGAGGTGGTTGAGGCCCCATCCCTGGGGGTCTGTAAGGCCAGGCTGGATGAGGCTCTGGGCAGCCTGATCTAGTGGGAGGTGTCCCTGCTCATGGCAGAGGGGTTGGAACTGGGTGATCCTTGTGGTGCCTTCCAGCCCTGACAGATTCTGATCTGTTTTAGCAGAGGACTTTAGAGCCCTAATGGCTCAATGGTTGGACTTGATGATCTTGGAGGTCCCTTCCAACCTAAATGATTCTATTTGTGGGAGACTGATGGTGAGGTGCTAGAGGTGTGTACGTAAAGGAATTTCAGGGAACAATTGCAGGACAACAAACTTCTGAAGTTGAAAATATGGAACTCGGCATCATTTATCTTGGTGTCAAGTTGCTGTCTTGTCTTTTTTTTTTTTTTTTTTTAAGACATTGAGCCTTAATTTAAAAAACTCAAGGGATGAGGTAGAATCTATCACATCTGCCCACAGTCACCAGCTGCCTGCGAATGCTTGGAAACTCACTGGGATTTGTTTTCCTACAGAATTATGCTATGCTACAAGCTTCAAGTAAATCAGAGCATGCGATTAAATTTGTATGCTTCTCTCCTTTTCAGATGTGCCTTTTCTACTTCTATAAAATTAAGTCTGGTGCTTCCTATTATTCATTATCAACAGCAAAAACAGCTAAGGTATCTATTTGCAGTAGAAATGAGAAATGACTTTTTGAAAAAAGGTATAAATTCATGCTTTAGTGCACATCCTCAAAAGTAGTTCAGTAATAAGAATACATCAATAATATCTGTGGGGTTATTGAAAGCTAATTTTGCAAAGATTTATTTTATTCTATTAAAAGCAGTTAACATTGCTATGCTGGCTAATTGGATCACACTTTTAAATTGTGCAGTTTCTTGTTCCCAACCATGGTTATTTGAGTTGCACTTCAAGACCTTGTTTACAACTGTCTGCAGCACTGCTTCTGTTAAATAAACTGTAAAATTAAAAGCTGGAGAATTATCAATTAAACGTCTGACATACTCTTTTACAATTATGAACATGATTCTGTGTGGGGAAAAAAAGTTCATGGGCTTGTCAGGTGTATTAAAGCTAAAACTTGCTTGTTAAGGCTAAACAGCAAAACCCAGCAGCATTGCTGCACACACCACAGCTATAAAACTATGAATTCATCACACAGTTCAGCAGATCACTTGCTCTCCTGAAATTAGTTAAAAGCTATACTGTTCTATAGGGATTTTGAAATCATAATAAAACTGAGAGTAAGAATTCCCATACAGTGTTTTATGATAAACTTGAGCTAAGAGTGGTGTTGCAGCAATCATGCATCCCTGGTCTTCTTGTGCAACTGTATATAAGCCCAGAATAAAGCTCCTAAATGTTCTAGCAGAATTAAATTGATAATAAATACAAGTTGTAGGCTAATGTGGAATGACCTCTTAAATGGCATCCTTTAAGATGTTATTCCTTAATGTCTTGTAGGCTATAGCAAAGCTCTGCTATTGGAACATGGGGGAATATAGTATTATGTTAGCTGCTTGTGACTTCTACAGCACAAGCAGTCCTAACTCTTTTATCTTGTTTCCCCTGTCTGTCAGACAGCTGAAGCCATCTTTTTGAGCTCCCAGTGATTTAAGAGCTGATTAATTCATGTTTGCAATGCACTTGAAGCCTATCAAAGGGAAAGTGCCACAGAAGAAACAATTCTATTTTTTATTCTAGGCTGTTGGCATAGCTTCTAAGATATCACTGTGATGGAGCTTTGGTCCTGTTTGTTTTAAGCTTAACACTTCAGATGTCATCCTGCATCCATACTGCTAGTACCTGCCCACTGGTCTCGTGTGGTTCATCAACATTTTCAATTTAGTCATGGCCTCAAGGCTTTTTGAGAGTAAAATAGTGTTGCAGTTGGCAACATCTAAGGTGTCTAAAGATCTGAATGGCAACCTCTGTCTCAAAAATCCTGTGACCGAAATACAGCTTGTCTATAAATCCACATTCAATGCCTTTCTGAAGACTGCACTGAGGGTCTAGCCACTGTATATCTTGGAAAGCTGGGGAGCGACTCACTTAAACTGTCATCCAGTTTCTAGCTGGGCATTTCTAGCCTGAAATTCTAGCCTGTAGATCCTGTTAAGATTACAGTTTAAGGGCTCACACCTAAGCATAGTGGAGTTCAAAAGAGTGTTTCTATTGAGCTTGACAGGCATAAAATCAGCCCTGTTCAGAACGTGACAAACCACGCTTGTAAATCTTTGTAGATCAGTACCAATCATTCCTTATCTTTTGTGAATGTCTCCTCATTATTTCCATTGCCAAAACTTGAAGTTTTTCGATTTCAGCCTTTTTTTTTTCTTGGGTTGTGCCTTGATAAAACATGTAAATTCATTAAATCCATGTCATCTTCCTATTTCAGATAGTGAAAATAAAGACAGAGGAACAGAATGTTGTGCTACACAGTAGATAGTGTCGGGATGAAGAAAATCTCTGTAAACTCTTGGGTTTTGAACATTGTACTTTTGTTTGCAAGTCTAGTAAAACCTGCGTGATAGATCTCGATGCTTTATGCTTGTGGGCTCACGGATGTCTGTATTCTGAAGAATGATTTATCTGAAAGACCGAAAGCTGTAGAAGATCTACAAGTGCTACTAGTGCATTTGAAGGCCACTGTTGTACTGATTATACTTTTTTTTAGGTGGAGGTGAATGCAAGAAACTTCTAAATGTTAAAACACCAGCAAAGAAGTAAAGTGCTGTCATGACAGGCTATGCACATACATATCTCAAACATCTTGCAATGCACAGTCTGAAGTGTCCTTCCTACATGTTTGCTATGACTTTCTCAATGTGTTAAGCCAAAATTCTCATCTAGAATTAACAGGCACTCCTCAGTTTTTATGGACTAATATCCTCTTTTATAACACATCTTCAGGTCTTTTAAATTCAGACCTGCCATTTAACTACTAAAGAATTTTCTGCTCACTTCTTATCTCTTGAAAGATGAACAGAACTAACCTAGCAGCAAAAGACGAGCAGATGCCTGGCCTCTGGGAGGTGTACTCCTGCTCCTCCTTGCTTTCTGTGAATTTTTGGATGCTTCTTAACCAGTCTGGCCTATTTTGGTCATTTCCAGAATTATCTGTTTTAACAAAGTAGAAACAGTGGAGAAAGTTGTTTACTTTCCAATGCCATTATTGGTTATGTGGCCAACTGTTGTTGTTTTAGTCCTTGATAATTCCATTTAACTCATTGCACTGACCAGTCAACTTGTATGAGCAAGGGCAGTGTTAAAGTCCTCTGAGTCAAGAATCACAAATGCATGTTTGTCTTCTGGGCCCTGGTAGACCTCATCTGATCTACAAGTTCAACTTTTTAATAATGTTGCTGCTCTTAACTTTTGGATTTAATCTAACAAAAATAGCAAGTGTGTTGCTCACTGTAAATGCCTCAAAGTCCCACAGTGACAACCTATGCAGGAGCAGAATGACTCCTTTGCTAGAGTGGCACTTAAGGCACTTAGAGACATTTTAGTAGGACAGCATCAGCAACTTTTGCATTGGCTAAGAGTTTGTCAATAAGAATAGAGAGTTATGTGTTCATTTCATGATGTTATTCAGTTATATAAACTCATCTGAGAAGAGAAAAAACAGTCGGTCCTTTTACTTCAAAAACAATAAGGATGGAGTTGGTTAAAATCTTGTGTTGAAGTATTTTAGATGACTTTCAGCCTGATTTGAAATGTAAATAAATCTGTCTATTAATATGTACCTTGAACTACTTATTTTGCAAAATGTTCTACTGGCATTATAGCTAACTTTTTAGGATTTTTTTTCATGCATTGTAGAAAACTCATGCATTGAGACACTCATAAGTTGATTCAGAAATGACTGAAGTAAAAAGCAGTATTCCCTTTCAACTTCTTTTTGACCAGTTTCCCTGAACAATTTTTTTTTGGTGTAATTTTGATTTTTTTTTTGTGATATTTTCTCAAAATGCTAACAGAATAGGTGCGTTTTCTTCCTAAAATTCAGGAAGCCCTCAATACTGATGAAAGTGGTAAATGTTCAGTCACTATTTGGCTTATAACAGAAGACACTCACAATCTTGTACTCAAATATTTTAACCTTTCATAGCTACCACATTTCTAAGCTTCTGGCTAAATGAAGGGAAAAAAAAAGCTAGTTTATTCTAACAAAATGTCTTGCAAAAGATGGCCTGAACTATAGCTAAGTGGCTGCTCCTAATTTGTGGTGCATTAGAGGGATAAGCAGCTGTTGTGTGGAATGTGCAGCCTGGCAGGGTCTAGGGTGGCTTCCAGTCCTTAGGCATATTTGTAGTGAGGAATGCTGCCAGGGATTTGACTGTGGATCTCCTGACCCACAGGAGTGCCAGGGAGACCCATTTATCAAACAGCTCTGCTGAGCTTCTGGAGGAGTTGGGTAACGTCAGCACTGGACCAAGCTCTGTTGTAGGTGTTGTGCTCAATCCATGGCAAGGCCTTCACCTGATGCCAAGTGTGACAGGTTGGGATGTGCAGGAACTCCCACGTCCTGGACTGTTCTGGCTTCTTTCATCATTTACCACAGGAACTAATTTCTACTGATCTGTTGTAGTGAACTGAGCCAAACAGATTATTTTAAATTCTGTCTTTAAATTGTATTTTTTACAAGGCAAGTATGGAATTAATTGTGCTTTCCTTAGCTGCTTGTTAATAGCCCTACATGCCTCTGTGTCTTAAATTTAATTCTGTCATTTCAAATATGTGACCCTAGTTAACCTCAAGCTCTTTTCACAGTATATGTGTGTCAGGTTCACAGCTGGTGTAAGTTGATATAGCTGTCCTACTGCTGCCATGTTTATTTACAACAGCTTTTCATTCTGTCTCATGATTTCTAATAGTGTAGAAGAGAGTTGAAACATGAAAAAAAATAGGCAGCTTTAAACAAGCATCCTCCTAGGTAGCTATGTTTTAAAGTAAATTTTTAAGAACTTAAAACATCTGAGGGAAAGGTGTGAAAGGCTCTCGGTTTTAAGAATGCACACAAGAGGATGGAGTGGGGTTTTGGAGGTTTGTTTTGAGGGGGAGGGAAAGTAGCTACTTGAACTTCTGTTGTTCAACACATTAAAAATATGTCTAGCACATAGCCTCTACCTCTTCAGAAATTCAAAACTAATTACATCTTAATTTGCATATCAAAGCAAATTACAACCTAATGAAACATTTGCCTGCCAAACATTTCTTTATCTTAATGAACAGAAAAAGAATACCTATTACATCCTGATTAAAGTGTCTTTGTACTTGTCCAACAGGTTACACTCTGTATATATAAAAATATTGTTTCGCTGTCTTACTGGCAATGGGAACAAAAGAAATTCTTATTTACAGCATAACCTTTTTTATTGTTTGTATCCATAGATGTAATAAGGGGGGTGCGGGGAGGGCAGAAATGTTTTGGATTTTCATTGGAAGCAGAAGAAAGAAAAGGTTTCATCCTCAACAGATAGTAATTGCATAATTTGGAGTCCTATGTAATAACATGATAGTGTCTAGAATCAGAGAGACTTGGTGTTCTTAATTTACATATTACTACATGTATATGCAATGGGTTTTTTTCCCCAAAAAATTCAGCTTGAGAATAATTCATACATAAAGCAAATTAATACTAAAAGCTAAGACTTTAGGGAAAAATTTCTTTAACCTATATTACAATTAATTTATGTAATACACAAAGGCTACTATAACTTTGCTGATAAATACAGTGCCATAAATCTGCTTTACTATGATTACATGTGTTGGGGGAAATATGTTTTATTGACTTAATTAAAAATTCTACATATTGTAGCTGGCTGGGGTTATTCTCACTAGTTTTTCAGTAATTAACCAAAAGCTAAGATAAATTTGCTGAACAGGACTGTTCTTAATACAAATGTGAAACCATTTTCCCCCAATGTAATTGTACCTGAATGGATGCAACTGTAACATGAGCCATAAAAGGAGATAAAGCAGCAACATAATGTACAATTTCCTACTGCATAATAGTAACTCTGAATAACACATGCTCCAGGAAGAAAAGTAATTTAAACTATATTACAACAAATGTCATATTTTAAAATGGAAACTATCCATCATATGTTGAAAGAAAGCGTTGAACTACAATAAGTCTAAGGAATGTACTTAAAAATTCTTTTAGGAGTCCATTAAAAATATATTGCTTGACTTAATTTCAGGGCATTGTAATAAATTGTAAGTGGCAGTTACATGCATGTCCCCTCCCAAACATGTGTAAAGCTAATAACTGCAAACTTAGTAGACAGCAGTTGTAGAGAATAATCTAAAGTGGCTCCTATTCTATACAGGAAAAAGCCTTCCTTTTAGGAAATGACTAGTGCATTTAAAAATCAGGTTGGTAAAAATGCCTAATACTTAATGTAGATTTTTATTCCTGTGGGTGTCAGATTTATAGCAGCACAATAAGTTTTAGCAGTGAAAGCCAAAGTGTGGAAAGCGATAGTAGGAAACTTATCTGTGCCTAAGCTTTGTAGTGGTTTTCTAAAATAAGAAATCCCAAGATACACTTATTAAATCCTTTTCCACTCATAGATAATTCAAAATAGTATGTATATTTTATGGCTTTAAATTAAGATCTCCTGGAGGATAGAAAACATCTTTTTTTTTTTTTTTTTTTAATATGAAGTAGTGAGGTCACAGAGGAAAGGAGGTCACCCCTCTGACACAACTTGGACTGATGCACACCACCAGAGGAGGTGAGCATTTTGGAGATCTGCAGTGTGCACTGGGGGATATCTCCTCACTGAAACACAAGGAAACAGTTTGTCCCTGTTAGTTTCACAACTGAAAGGCCCTTTCATTTCCTACTGCAATTCTTTGGTGTAGTTGAATATTATGAAGATTAAGGAAGGGAGAACTGGAGAGAATGGTGAAATCCTGGAATTTACAGGAGCTTTATTTCTGTGGTATAACTGAGATACTTTTTTTCTTTGGGTGGGGTGGGGGTGAGCAGCTTCTGCCTTTACTAAGCTAGGGTGCTGTCTTGTTGGCATGAAACTGCCAAATAGGCAGTGGCAAGGCTGGCTGAGGGCACAACACTAGGAGGTCCATGACTGACTGCTCTTATGTGATATATAAGCAAGGGATATTTGGACTAGCTGACATTCATGAAACTTAAGAAATGGGATTATGGGGAGGGGGAAAGAGGTAAAAATTAGGTGGTGAGTCTTGCTTTTGTATTCTCTTTAGTAAAGAGCATTTATGAAAACAGTGTCAAGGGCTGCAGAACTCTGCTTTGGTCTAGAGAAGAATTTAAGGAGAAATTATTTTGCCTTAAACTGCTAGTGGTATTTGGCTGAAAGAATGCAGGCTTGTAATATTTCAGTGGGGTGTGAAAATTTTCTGAAGTCTCCAGTCCCTGAAATGAAGGATGTGAAACCTTTTGCCTTAAACTGCTAGTGGTATTTGACTGAAAGAATGCAGGTTTGTAATATTTCAGTGGGGTGTGAAAAATTCCTGAAATCTCCAGTCCCTGAAACGAAGGATGTGAAAATTCCTGACACTCAAAGTTTGTGGGTTAAAAACAAAACTTATGGGGTGTATCTTACGTAAATGCAAACTTTCTGTTCTTAAATGTTGGAAGGTGATAGAAGGTTTTTGTCCATGGGGGTTTTTTTACCCATGCCACAAGGAGTTTACTAAGCTTCCTGAAACTGTGGCTGATGGAAGTGTTTTTATTCAAAGAGCTGGGGAGTGTAGCTACATCCTTCAGAGGTATGCACCCAGCCCTATCGTGGACTGGAACTGCCTGTATCCCTACTGGCTCTCAGCTTTATAAACAGTGGAGAAGGTTCTTTGTTCAGATGGTTATTAGTAACACAAATGAAACACGTCAATGTCCCATGACTCAGGAAGGAAAAGCCTTGTATTTAAAACAAGGCTAAACAAAACCTGAGAAATGCAAGAGGCAGGATGAAACTACAGTTTGGGTGAGATGATTTCAAGTGTGTGGAATCCTGGTTGATTCCCCCACCCCCATGGGAACTTTTTGTTTAAAATTCAATACTGTGTCTTTGGCTGAGTGTCTCTTTTTTTGGCAGATGACTCCCAAAGCCTGAAACTTTGTTCTTTAGCTATCTGTGTTATATATAAGCTCAATTCTCATGTGAAAATTAGCTTATATGGCTCTATAACATGATTTAAAAATGCCTATACTGTGTAGTATCTTTATACTTAACTTAAATCTGTCAGAGTCTATTAATTGCTTATAGAATGTAGAAAAGAAGTGGAAAAAGTAGTTTGTCTGGTGGCACCGAGGAAATCAGTTTCATCTTTCTTTCCTTGAGTGTTGACCATTTGCTTTACGAGGTGTGAATTAGCAATTACAGCCTTCATATATCTGACCTCAGTAGCTTATCAATTAGCATCTATTATCTGCCTCTCATGTTTTCCCAGAAAGCATATGCAGAAGGGAGTGCAGGTTTGCCATTATAATTATGGTGCTAAGCAGCATTAATGTAACGTGATTTAGGAGAGCTGTAACTGAGTGAGAGGTAAGGCTAGTTCTGTGAAGACAGTCTCTGTATCATTTGCTGCAGGCTGAAGAGCTTTCTTTAAGGTGATAGGTTATTATGAGGTGACAACCTGAGTTTATTCAGACTGCTACTTGTGACAGAAACATCTCACATCTGATAGACTCCTCTGTCCATTGGAACAGGCCACGAAGTTCCTGTTTTCTTTTTTCCCTTCTCTTTTCAACACGATGTCAGGTTTACTGCCCAGCTGTAATAAAGTATTATGAGAATAAATTCATAAATTAAGAAGACTTCCAAATTCTGCACTGATTTTAGCATGTTTGTTAAAAGAAAGATCTGAGTTAACTAGATGATGTTCATAATTTCAGACACTATTAACAATGTGTTATGGAGATGGATACTCTGACTAGAACTGACTTCAGAAGGTGACTCTTGTTTCCAGCAGTGCTTCTTGCCCTACCCATAATGATACTTGAAATGTATTTCTCTGAATAAATTCAGTCATGTTTATTGAAAATCATTTAATTTTGTAAATGCGTGAAAGCTCCTTTTGCTAGCTGAAGAGAATCCTGATGCTTTTTCACAAGTGGACTTAATGGTGCTTCAGCTCATCAAGTCTGGATGGTACTGGCACAGCCTCAAAGTGCTAAGCTTAAGACTCTCCATGTCTTTCTCTTGAGTTGCAAACTTCTTTGCTGAAGTGGGAGATCCAACTCTGTTTAGTCTTCAGCAGAACTGAGACCCTCCAAACCAGATAACAATAGCAAACTATAGAGCAACTTCACTTCTCTGGTATTCCTGGGTGCTGCTTCACTGCTTTGACCTTCTTTTTTGTTTTACTTGGAGACAAGTGGATGAAATTTAATAGAACTACAAGGAAATACACATACTTACTTACTTTTGTTATTGATGAATATTTGGGATCCAGGGTGGCTGCAAGTGATATGTAGTAGAGGTCTACCTCTATGTACTGTGACAAATTACTTGCTTTGAAGTTCTAGCCATGTTGCATTTCTGTTTTCTACTAACTGTGCTTATATAAGGTTGGGAGAAGCTTTTTCAGTACCAAATTCAGGATACATCTACTGTTTCAAGTGTCAGCAGAAATGGCCTCAAGTATTCTGACTGATTAGGAAGGACTGGAAACCAGTGCAAAGTGCTTTGTTTATCAGATGAGTCTTTTTCTGCTTATATTTGCATGCACATAACTGTAAAATGTCATAATTCAAGTGGCAATTAAGGCAACATGTGCAAATTGGGTGATTCTGCATGCAGCTGGCCAGTTGTGCATGCACAATTACCCAAATTACCAATGCAATCACAGTTGTTCCATGCACAAATAAGGCATATAAATGTACTTTAACAGTGTAAAAATTGTCTCTATTTCACATCACGGGAAGATTTCTGGATAAAGCTGTAATAAAACTGAGGTTGTGGTTCTTTTGTCATGGTCAGGAAGCTACTTGGTAGCGAGGGTGTAATTTAGAATTTTAAGTTACTGGCTCATCTTGTGGGATTTTGAACAGGCTGAGATATGGTTATAGATGAGGACTTTTACAGGGCAGTGTATTTTATCTGTTATCTTCACATATAGTAATCCATTTTATTTAAATATTCATGGTGAAGGTGAGATATGCATTAAACAAGTGAGTTAACTACTGAATTAAACTTTAACCTGTTCTCTACTGATTCTAAATAGTCATGCATGTCATTTTCTTTGCTTTCTGTTATTAATCTGGGAAAGGCCATTCTCTTATGCGTGCGCATCTTGTGTCTTGTTGAAGTGATACCTCAAAGTATCTGAATAGTTGCCTTAAGCTTGAGATGAGGACTGAAGTCAAAGGCTGCTCTGGAATGGGGCTTTTACAACAGCCACAATATTAAAAAACAGTACCTTGGTGCTTTTTTTAACACTTCAAAGACAGGACTGATGTTGGAACCATTTTGACTACCATCTTATAAGTCAACATACCATTTCTATCTTTCCATGTCAGTCTTAAAAGGAAAAAGCTAAACCATACTGTCAAAGTAATTGCTGCAGAAGCAGTTGCTTAGATTACTCCTCCAGTGAGGAATAATTGGAAGGTATGTTTCCCTCTGGTAGTGAACTAGCCACAATTCAGCAATTTTCAGTTATGTAGATATGAAATTAATATTAAACTTTAATGTTCCAAATTACTTATTTCTCTCCCTAGTTCCCTTACAGGAACAATGGAAATGTGCATAGAACAGAACATATACAGCTCTGTGAATAAGAACCATCTCTTCCATCAAAACTTGGTTTTCTAATTGAAACGTTTCACATGGATAAGTAAACCACAAAATAATGAATGGGGTTTTAAATTATCCCATCTAAGCAGCCTGATCTTAAGCTGGAAAATAAAAAATCCTTGCTGATGCAGAATAGCTGCAGGCATGCTGTTGATCAGTTTGGTAAGGAGACAGGAGTAGCTGCATTGTAAGGACTAATGATGAGATGATAACTGTGGATCTAGAGATGGGTGTTGTGATACCTTAAGATTCTTACCAGCACCAGTGGAGGGGGAAACAAGCTAATGGGGACTTAGGCTTTGGGGCAAGTCTTATCAGAATAAGTGAATCTCTGCTGGGGAAGCACATCCCAACTCACAGATGCACAACTTTAGAAATTGTCAGCTTGAGCATCTCCGAGAAAATTAATTAGCTGAAATGATCATTGCTATGTGCACTAACATAGTCCCCTCTGACTATCTGGAGAGGATCATGTTGTTAATGAAAAGAGAGAGCCTTGCAGATTGTAGTCAGCAGTACATGCCTTTGAGAGCTGTTCTGGAGTGCTAAATGTAATCTCAAAGACTGGGGACAGAGGCAGAATGTCCCTCAAGGACACAGTACCCACTTTGCTGGACACAGCTATATATAGGTCATCCTAACATTCAGTGAAAGGAAATCAAGCCAGCTAAAGACTTATTTCGTCTTGCAGTTGTTATAATTGATTTGCATTTAGAGAAATTCTCCTTGAGCTCTGCCTCAGATGTCAGTTTTAATTGTTCTTTTGTGCCTGGACACAGTCTAAGACAGAGTTACTGCTTCAAAGCACTTATAATCCAAATAGTCCTCAATG
The DNA here is from genome assembly GCF_000691845.1 of Merops nubicus. Taxonomy (NCBI): domain Eukaryota; kingdom Metazoa; phylum Chordata; class Aves; order Coraciiformes; family Meropidae; genus Merops; species Merops nubicus. The sequence goes on along the minus strand of NW_008627963.1, from coordinate 125,614 downwards.
ACTTGAATAGTAGATTTGTGTTTAAAATAAATGAATATGAAAAAAAAAGTCTGTGGGGGAGACTGAGGGATGGGAAGATGGAATATCATGGCCTTAGGCTATGTAAGTAGCTATAGAGATGCTGGTCATCAGCTCTCTATCCTTTCAAATTTCTTTCTCTAGCAATCCATGTCATCCTTCTCTTCCAAGCAATCAACTCTTGGGTACCCAAAGGCTCCTTTATATATTATTCTGACATTTTAAAGTATTTTGGACAAAGCCAGAGCCATTTGTATAAACAAAGGCCAGGACAAAAAACAGTTTCTTGGGAAAAAAAATCCCTCATGAGAAAATCAGGAAGAGCAACTCTGACTACCTTGAAGTCCAAATGGTGGAAAAAAGTGAAATCAACACCAATAAAAACATTCTGATATCTGAAGAAATTAGTTTATTCATCAGAAGGCTGATTTGAACCCATGAGCCTTATGTGTAGAAGGACACTTATCCCAACCACATTTACTTGAGCAAGATTTTGAGGGCTGAGCAGAGTTGAATCAATTGCCTTTAAACATTATCAACTGTTCATAAAAGGAAATTGCTCTTTCTCCTTCTTTTTGGCACCAGATCTTACCTTGTTTCACCTAAAATATGATTCCTTAATGGATGCCATTTTTAAGGAGTTGGGCTAACTATGAAGGCTGAAAATGTATATTAGTGGTAAATGTGATTATAATGTTCTTTAATAGACTACAAATGGTACTTTGTAATGGCCCCAAACTAATTCTGGCTCAGGAGTTTGAGGCTGGGACTGTGCAGCCCTTACTCCTGTCCTTCCTGCAGTGATAGCATGCCCTGCTTTGTAAGCCCCTCCAGCAACTCTGCTGTCTCTGAAGGTTACAGAACCTGCCCATGTTTATTTCACCCACCCAATCTTTTCCAGCCTTACTGGGACAGCAGCAGTGCAGGCAGTGGCCTGGATCCTAGAGAGACAATTCACCTGGCTCCACCTCCTCCACAGCTGGGACTAGCTGATAGGAGAGAGGGATGTAGTGCTGCTGATAAAGCAACCAGTCTGACTCGCATCTTGCTATGGCCACTGAAGACCTTCTCAATTAATTTGTCAGGTTAAACAGAAAGCAGAGGTGTTCTCTCCTCTTAATGGTTTATCACTGTGACACAGGTGGTGTTTCAACTGACAGCAGGTTCCTCGAAGACCAGCATACTGTTGTTCTCTCTTCCTTAGTAGGTTGTTCACTCTGCAGTCATTTAAATGCAATCTGAAAAGCAATATGAGTTTATTTCTTAAACTAGAACTTTTTGTCAATTTCACTGAGCTGAGCAATTCTCTCAGCAGAAAAGTAGCTTTTTTAAAATGACTAGTGACATGATGGCTTGCAAAATTATCACGTCTCTGATAATACATTTGCCATTGGCTAATACTAATATCACTTCATGCACACCATTTTTGTCATCCTTCCACATTATAAGGTAATGGCTCCTGCTGAGCTGTGAACTTATCTGTGTAGTTGCTGATACGTCTGTGAGTTGTCTCTGTTCATGTCCCTGAGCAAGCTGTTATGATGATAAAATATCATCTGCTTTCCTCTTACTCATCTCTCGTTAATAGTTTATGTTAAAAATGATGATGGATGAGGATCTGTGTGTTACTGAGTGAACTAAAACCACTGTGCTCAAGTGGAGTGAGGCTTTCCCACGGCAGATTTCAGTGTAACCATAAGGTAAGGAGTGCAGAAACAGAAAAAAGAAAGGAGTTAAATGCATTAATTAGAACAGGCAATAGTGCCATTACATTGATTTCTGGTTTTGGTGATGTATTTGGTGTTCGTGGTGGTGTGTGGAGTTTTTTTTGTCGTGATGATACCAGGGAGGGCTATGAAGAGAGATGTGGAGACAGCTGAACGGTGAGGCTTGGTTGTAGCCTTGTTGGACACTCAATGTGTGGTGTTACCAAAGTAGGAACACTACTACATAGAACCAGTTTGAGTCTCAATATCTTTTTTTTATTAGTTTTATAATGTTCCCTTGAAAGATTTGATTCTTGTATTTGGACAAAAATGTTGATATAAACTTGTTAGGCTTCAAGTGACCTGTCATGTCACAACAACCGTGTGTGTTTTGGTTTGGTTTTGGGTTTTCCCTTGATTTAGATGACTTCTGAAGTGACCTCAGATTCACTTATGTTTGAAATTATCTTGCAGTCTACAAATTAGAGTGTTGCTGGCTGGAAGAATTGGAAATACTTTGGCATAAATGCCTATATAATATTAATTATATTAATGGAATGCAAATGAGGTTATGCAAAAAAGACAGAGACAGATGGTGTCTTTTTACCTGTGCCATCGAGTCAGGAAATGTGATGTGAAGGAATGATTTAAAATGCTCTTTAGACTGCACCAGCTCTGAAAATAACTCGTGCAGTGTCTGAGCTGTCAGTGGTATTTGAACGCTGACAGAGTTAATGACCACTGTGGATCCATGGAGAAGTTGCAGGTGCAATATACCCATGTCCTGCTTTTTTTATGAGCTTATTTAAATTGCAGTTCTTTGTTTACTTTTTTCCTCAATACAAAAATTACTTAAACCTTATGAACTTTTATAGACTTACAAAGACAATGTGTGGAAGGGGAACAGCTCTTAGTTGTGATCCCGTCATTCTTCTGTCTCTTGTCTCTCAGGACCTTAAACTCCTGAGGGCAAGGAGGACGTCTCCTTGGATGTTTGTTCTGCTTCAGACAAAGGAGCACTGATGTCTATTGGTGGCATAGAGGCGTTACTGCCGAGCTGGTAATTGAGCAAATGACTGCACTGCAAGAGCAAGTTCTGCATCTCATTTCACCTCTGCACCCATCCTTTAGCTGCTTGGGAAAAATCTGGGGGTGGAATTTAACCCTTCGTGACTATCTGTGTTAAGAGAAGTACAGGCTGTATTTTTGTTTGATGTTAGCATGACCTTAAAAGAAGGTTCTTTCTTGACTAAATACAAGCAGTAACGTGGGGTTTTTTTGTGTTTAATTAACCAGAGTGATGCTGAAGGGCTTGTGCTATTTCTTGTTCTTGTTACAGCTTCAAAGGTATTCCGGTAACCTTTTTTTAATCTCATAATTTGATTAAGAATGTAATTATACTTTTATATAGTTGAATCTCATTTTCACTGCTGATAATCATTGAAACGCACTGTGTGTATATTTCATACTAAACATCAGGATCCTCTTGTGTTTGTGTATGTTTGTATTGCTTTGATTTCTTTCATCACTTTTGCAGTACAGCTCCTAGTATGTAATCTTTTATCAGAGCTAATGTCTAGTGAAGACAGACACTTACAGACACGACATGCACCCACCCCATCCTGCTGGTTAGGAGCTTACTTTTCCTTATAGAAACTGATTTTAAGTTTCTTTACCAATAAATCTGTGGCTTCAGTCTTACCAGGTCAATTCTTACAGCTGTAGAATGATCTGTTTAGTGTTAACACAGAATCTAAAGGAACAATTTAATTTTTTTTTTTCTAACAAGAGGAGAATGCTAGTTTCCAAAAGAAATCTCCAAAATGGAAAACATGAGAAGAAAAAAAAACTAAGCAAACAACAAAAAAAACCAAAGCCCAAACAGCTTGTCTTTTGCAATGTAGCTACAGGGGGAAACAAAACCAAAACATAATTTTAGCTTTTTGTTGAAGAATTTAGCACCAGTTTGGGAAAGAATTTAGGAAAGCAATGTAGAAACGTGGGCCAAACCAATGTGTTTCCATGAAGTTCCCGTTTTATGCATGTGGCTTATAAGCAACTTTTCAGTGTGCAATGCTGTTCATCTAGTGGAAACTCTTAGTGAGAGATTTTAGTTCTTCTCAAGCCTACCTGTAGAAATTCCTACAAGAAACTTCCATTTTTCATATATTTTCCATTAGCTCTGTGCTATGTGACATCTTTGACAGTCTTTTGTGTCTCATTTTGTACTGGGGGTTTGCTTGGTCTTTTTCTGAAGTAAGGAGAATGAAGGCTCTTGAGCTTTTAAAATAATTATTTAATTACACTGTGGTTGTGTCTTAATCTTTCCCTGAGACCCCATCATGCTAAATGTGATGCTGAGCAATGAGAACACCTCCTTGGAGAGTTTTCTAAGTTAATTGCTCATAGCCAGCTGTATTGGGAGTTTTCTCCTGGGGTTTTTGCAGAGCCTGATTATAAGGTTCTCCACTGATTTTGTTGGTGTGGTATGGATACAGGTATTTTGCAGCTGGGGTCCACTGCTAATATGCTAAAAGGCTCGAAGAATTTCTCTGAAAGGAAGCACTACATTATCCTCAATGTGTGTGGGTTTTTTTCCTAATAAAAATGAATAACGCCCTCCCTAACTAAAACTTTCTTCTGTTTCCCAAAAGACAGAGCTATGCTACAAGCTCCCTATGGCAGACACCCTCTCAAGTCTTTATTTTAATTTGAGTCAGAATGAATGCAAAAGTATAAATAACTGGATGTTGTATGCAAAAGTATAGGAAATGCTGGATTCCTATGGGAGATGGGGCACTTAGACAAAGTAATGAGACTGTTTTGATGAAAATAGTCCCTTCTCCTTTGAAACCAGCCTGCAGTACCAAGGAATGGGTTCCACTAGTAGTGTTGAATGTTGGCTTTGTTGTCTTCCGTTGCAACTTCAGCATTATTTAAATTTGATGGGGAAATGTTTTTCATTTACTGTTTGAGTGCCAAAGCACAAATCAAGCAGTTAGACAAGTCTGGAGAAAAGTGCATCTAATTCTAGAGACAAATAGGGGTGCTGCAGATGCTGAGCTGTGCTGTGTAGGCACTTTCTTATGAGGTCTTCTGACATCACTTCTGTGTTGCCACTCACACGCCAGGCTGCACGTTAAGGCTGATAAAACCTTTTGTTCATGTGGAAGTAGTTTGGCTCAGTTCTTCAATATTGCTAACAGTGAAATGTTCCATTTTCAATTAGGTGGAATTAGGCCCACTTACAGAATTACTTGAAACTTATTTTTTTTAATGAACTGTTTAGCAATCAGCAGTGCAAGAGAAATGTCCCCTGTTCCTTATGCTCTGACGAAGCAGAAAGCTAGGTGGGCAGAGCCTCCTCTTCCCAAATGTGGGTGAATTCTGTTTGTTTTAACATCTTACCTTTGTCCTTTATCTATTTACATCTCTTCTTTTAGGCACGATGCTTGTGACAAGAAAAAGGCTGTAGCTAACAGGCAGCTGTATATAAATATTATCTTGTTACCCTGAGATCAAACTTCTTGCCGACTTCAGACTTCTGTTCTGCCTTCTGCCTCTTTAGCACCTTGTCACACTTTGGCCCCTTCTGACCCCAGTGGGAACGAGCTGAGGGACGTCAGCCTCTGCTGCTGGTGGCTCTGCTGCCTGCTGCTGTGACAGTAATGAGATCAATGCACACAGATGCTCTTGGGGACTAAAAGCATGTCATTTGCTGTTGTGTCCTTTGTATTAGTGCTGGTGTCGTGCTGTGTGTGCTGAGCTGTTGCTTATGCCTGCCCCAGCTCTGTGGGTAGCTGGTCTAGCTCTCCCTATCTGCTCTGCTGCTTCCTTCTCTATCTCCTACAGCTGAGGTTTTCACTTTGCATTCATCAAGGCTATTTCCCCTTCATGTTAAACAGGACATCCCAAGTGGAAACATCCAAGTGAGGTCTGAGCCTGAGCAGCAACAGTTCCTTTGTACATGTTGTGAAGGAATAAGCACAAATCTGTCTCAAGTCAACCTTTTACCAGCTCTGATCAATTCTTATTTCAAATGACACTCAACAAGTATGAGCCTAATTCTGTTTTATGTGCATGACAGCTACTTCCATAGTTCCTGCTATTGTGTGGCATCAAGCTTTTTTGTCTTATCTCAAACTTTAACATATGGAGATTTGATCTGACAATCAGAGCCATAAAAGTGTACTTTGCAGCACATGATTCAGCAGCAACGATGTTTAAAGTCATGGGTCACAGCGTGACTGGGTACAGATGCCTTCCATGAGTGTTTTGGGAAGAATGGTGGCTTTTAGCCTTTGAGTATACTGGAAGTATGCACTATTTATTTTCGGCAAGCCTCCACCCTTTTGAGATGAGTCACTGGCATTTCTGCTCAGCCCCAGCACACTTGCAAAATTAGTTGCATTGTCTTGTATGGTAGGGGTAACATTTTTGGATTTTAAAGGATAAGTGGTTATGTGCAGCAGTAATCAGTTGCTGCAAACATCATTTCAAATCAGACTGATTAATGATTGCATTATAATGGCTTCTATTTGGACACAAATCTGGATGTTATGGTTTTGGCAGCTGAGCAAAGCCCCTGTGTTTTGACTAGGTTTGGTTCAGAAATCAATGTTCTCTTTTGATCAGTTCCTATAAATACCTGACTTTGCTTTCTAGCTCTCTGAACTAGGGCAGAAGATGCAAAGCAACCTTAGTACTTTTTATAGTCCACATATGAAAGTTGACCAAAACTGACATTTTTATATATAGATCTATTCAGGCATACTGATGATTTTGCAGGGCCTGTTAATCTTAGAGGTCTTTTGATATTCTTCTCGTGAATGAATTTATGCATTCAAAACCAACTTTCTGAACATCTTTACTACTAAGCAAGAAAGTTTTCTCTTTGTCTGGGTCATGAATTGATTGTGCTTGTAAATCCAGCAGAATGAAGTGTAGGTGTTCTGGGTCTAATAGGTTGATTTTTAAATTTAAAATCTTTTTGGTGTTCCTCTGCTCTAGAGCTGATGTCACAGATAAGGGCTAGTTTTTACTTTCGTTTATTATTTTTATTAATCTTTAGTTTTACTTAATCTTTTAAACTGGATCTTTTTCACTTGCAGCTTAGTACTTTTTAACTGCTGGATGTTTGGGAAAATTACATGTTACCCTTTCTTATCTTTTGTCTTTTATTGACTGGATGAGTGATGATATATGAGCATCCAAACATAAGAAGCTACAGCTTATTGTTGACATACAAGAGAGATATAAAGTCAGATTAAGTGATGGTTTGAAGCCATAAAATCAGTGACTTTTGCAGAGCCTTTCCAGCTGGGAAACAACACTTTTGTGTGTTAGAAATGCTAGTGCTTGTGTGACTGGAGCCTGGTGGGTGGCTCTGTGGATCCCACCAGCTCTGCACACATAAGCAGCAAGTCTCCTCATGGAAACAGAATTTCTTCCTGGGCTTCTGATGACAGGAAGGACTTTCAGAATATGCTGCACATATGAACCTTTTTCATTTAAAGATGCTTAATAACCAGCAATTTAGTAAATTCTAAGATTGCTACAAAGGATGGACATGCTTTCAGTTAGATTAAAAACAAGGCAGGAAAAAATATTCAAGGAAGCTCTGGCAGTAAAAGGCTTTCTGCTTTAGCTACAAAATGAGCTACTTCTGTAACTTATAAGGAAGCCACACAGCAATAGGGCAGCCAAGATTCTGGAACTTTCTTGGTTTTATGTTGGGACAGATAGGTAGCCAGTCCCTCTTGGGCTGAATCTGTTGGCAAAAGTGTATTCACTAGACCCTAATCAGCAAAATGCATCAGGGAAGTGCTTGTTTATTTTGCCAGATCTGTATATGTGAATATACAGATTTAAAAAAAAAAAAAAAGTCAAAACTGGTGAAAATAACATGTTAAAAACAAAAGTGTAGAACTCTGTATCTAGGTGATTGTTTACCCTCTGGTTCCATACTTTTGTGTGGTGTATAGTAACAGTCTTGAGTTTGGATGTATCTGTAGGTGTTAGTTTCTTTGACTGGAAATTTTAGGAATTATGAAATTCTGTGGGGATTTAGTAACTCTTGAAAAGAATATTTAATGCACAACTCTAGAGTTAGATAAATATGTAAAGCAGAGTAACACAGCTGATGTCCATAGCAGGCTTTCACAACACCAGTGGAGACTGGGTAGGGTCAATCACTCAGAGGAAGTGCCTAATTAATTGTACTTTGAACAGTAATAACAGATACTGTCACTGTGCAGCAAATAACTTATCCCTAATTTCACATTCAGCTCTAGACTTTGGGTAGTAAGCAAACCTCCCCTTGGTGGATTCACTTAAAAAAAAGTTTTAACCTGATTAGAGAACATTTGATTATGGATTGATTTGCTACATGTGTCTTAGAGAATCTGAATTGATTCTGAGGAATGTGGGCAACACGAGGTTACCTCTTTCTCACCCAAAATATAGCCTTGCATCTCCCATCCACTTATGCTCTAGTGTTTAATGAACACTTTCATTCCATCAGCTTTCCAGCAGTGACTTTATCTCAACTATGTCATCGTTAGAAATAAAGCAGTTAAGAAACAGGTTGAGTTTCCTTATGACTGTTTTCAGTAAATAAGGAAGGATAAAAATATTTACCTTTAAAGCAGTTGAAGGTAGTTTGTGGCTGTAACAGATAAATAGATGAGTATTTTTCACTAGCAGATTTTTCTATACTGATTCAAGAAACAAATTCACCCCTCCTTGAAGAAAGATATTGAAATTTTTTTTCTGATTCATTTGTTCTGGCAGGTGACTGCTGACTGTGCTTACCTCATCACAGTTCTTCCTCAATTTTATTCTTTAGACAAATTGCAGTTAGGTTAAATTTTCTAATGAACTATTCAGCCGTGCATGAGAGCACAGCTGTTAATCCAGAAGTTTTCAGTAATCAAGATCATTTCTGTTACAGAAATGTGAATGTAAGGTGTATCCAGCTCAATGAATCAGTGACCTGCACAATCACACTCTTCAGCTTTTGGAAGCACAGGCCAATATATAAATGTAACTTCCACTCACCTTGTACACATAGGTACTTTCACCTTCAAAAGCAATCTCTAAATGGGCTTTTTAAACGTTTGTCTGAGAAAATTGGATGGTGTGTGTTTGAAACAGTCTAACCCTCAGTGTAACTTATGCCTACCCGCACTAGCAAATGTATTTCTTTCCCCCCCTTCTGTATTTTTCAAAACTATATATCATTATCTACTACACCAGGGAGTAAAAATAAGTTAAGTAAAAGGAAATCATGCTTAAAATCAGAACTTAACAATTAGCTTTCACTTTGGGGGGGAAATTATTGAGCACAATTGAAAATACACTTTAGTGAACAAAATAATCAGAGGCTTACTTATGAAAAATACAATCATTTTAGACAACCTTATATACAGTGAGTAATAATCAATTCTCCATAATATTAACCAGAAGGAGCACTTAAATTTTTTGACATCCCTAATCATGGAGCCTGGGGAGCGCTACAGAACATTTGCATCAAATTACTCCTCATTTTCCCAGTCCTGTCTGCCCCTTCCACAGCTTTTGCTGCCAGTATTTGTGAATTTGGCAGAAGCCTACAGATTTCATAGCTAATATTGTTGTCTCCTGCCAGGAATACCAGCGTAAGGTGCATTATATGCTGCATGCCAATGAAGGGCTGGGGGAAGTCGTGCCCACTCTCAGCGGCGACACCCGCGTGCCATCGCTTGTGTCAGATGAGAGACGTGGTGTCAGAGGAGACAGTAGCATCCATTGCTTCTGCTGTCCTGTGCAGTTCTGTTAAGAGTTCAGGTGAACTCTTGCAGGAAGGAGGTGAGCCTACAATTTCCATAAGTGCAGTGGTGGGAGGGATGGAGTAGTGCTGCCTTTGTGAGCTGTGTGACTGTGCGTGCATTGTGCTGCCTTCCCCTTGATTATACACTGCCCTGTGGAGCGCAGCCACGGCTGGGGGACGTCTGCTGCCTCACCTCTTGTTGCCTTCTATTAACTTCCTGAGTGCTACTGTTTGGGCTCCCACCCTAAGAGTGATAAGTGGACTTTTCTAGAAGTGTTCATTCTTGGCCTAATTCTGCTTTCATTCAATGCTATGCCAGTACAGCAGCAGTTGTTCCAGTTTACCTGTATCTGAACATCTCTCTCCTGGGACAGATACAGCACTGTAGGATTAAACTGTGCCTGTGCATGTGAACACTGCCTACAGTGAGTAGAAAGCAGTGTAGTCAGTGCTGAGGACCCTAGTTAATTTTGGGGAATAAGCTATAGTTACATGAATACATTTGAATTATGTCAGGGTTTATCAGCATGCCTCATGGTTATAGAAGTCCCAGTGTCTTCAGAGGAATAGCGTGGCTGCTTTAGGAAATGAGAAGTAAGCACACCTGAGAACTGTGTGGCAAACCTGAAATGCAATTTGGGTACAGATGTGTGCATTTGGAAAGTATCTGTGAGGTTTATAAGCAAGGTTTGTTTTGCTGGCTGTGATGCTATAAGCTGAGGAACTTTCCCCTGCTTATTGAATGAACAGCAGTAAGGCATGTTTCTTCTTGAGGTTACAATTAGAGATGACACCCCTAGGAGACAGTCAAGTTTAGAGCATCTGGGCTGGGATTTCTGAGATCAGGGGGGAACAAAATTTCAATTAGATGGATTGGATCAGCACTGGCTGGGAAACAGAACTGATATTCTGAGGGAAAGGAAAATGCTTCAAGAAAACTGTGTTTTGAATATTCTGCTGTAAAAATTAGTATGGAACCTAAATGCCAAAACAAACAAAAATCTTCTGGAATTGCCTAAATGCTGTATTTTCTATTACAAAGTGCTGTGTTTTATAAATATTAAATGCTGTGGCATTCTATAACTCAATAGTATGCAGGTCAAAACATCATTGATTTCTTTTGGCATCACTGAAGTCAGGTTTAAACAGAAATACACTTGAAATGTTTTATTCTCAGTAGAACTTTTTCTGATTAAAAAGCTACTGTGTTGAAAACTAACTGGTCAGCTCTGTTTCAGCAAGGATTATTCCTTTTGTGTATCACTGGCCATCTTCCAAGCAGCTTCTTACACTGGACCCTCAGTTTCTGTTTTCTGCTGTAGAGTGGGTAGAAGTTTTTTGGCATGCACAGGCTCATGCACCTTGTGTAAGAAGGCAGAACAATAATTACCATCCACTATGGGCTCAGTTTGTTACTTCCTCTATAAGGAAGTATAGTATAGTCACATGTAAGTGTAACTATGCTATAGTATAGGAAGTATAGTTATGTCAGCAATTTAGTGTAGGTTTATTTAAAAAATATGCTACATGATGGAATTATATGGATTACTCTTGAGTTATTGTGGGCCATTACCTGAAGCCCCACACCATGGAAAGCCCCTCTGGGCCCATCTTCCAATGAATGGGAGGAAGGCGTATTTATTATACACCTATAAATTAAATATACTAATATAAATTGATATTTTAACAGTTTCTGGGAGTTTCACTACTCCAAGACACTGGGTCTGCTCCATATTTAGGGTTTACATCATACATAGGATCTGATCTAATACTTTTACATCACTTGATGAAATTAAGTCCCTAAGTAGGCTATTGCAATGAGGAAAAAATGTCTTCTCATCCTTGGCATACAGCTAAAGTCATTGAACTAGGAGGAGGTATTACTGAGGAAAAAAATACTTGGCACTTGCTATGTAGTATTTTGGACCTGGATGATCATTATGTTTCTTTCTGACTTTAAAATCTGTGTCATCCTAGGAATTCTAAGAAGATTTATAATTGCTTCTTTGGAAATATTCCCAGTGATAGTATCACTATAATATTAAAAGGAATCCAAAGTAGTCTCTGAAGCTGCAAGCTTTATATGTCACACAGGACTTCAGCCTACCGGAGGGGCCCCCTATGTAGCAATTTTGAGGGCCAGAAATTAAAAATCTGAAACTTGGGTTTTCAGCTGTAACACTCTAGTGATTTGCTACAGAGTTCACAAAAGCAATAGGAGTTCTGAGGATACCTTCTCTTGCTACACCTTTTTCATGTCTCACAGTCCTTCAAGGGGTTCCTCTTGCTATCCAATTCCCACCTAGCTATTACGTCTCCTTACAGTGATCATGAACCCAAGTGCAGAAGAAGCTCTGTTGGATGGAATTCTCCTTTGAAAAGCTGGGGAAGCAGCCTCAGGGGCAAAGTAACTGGTCTGATACCTTTTTTTTTTTTTTTTTTTTTTTATCCACATTTCCCAGCTTCTTTTACCAAAGAGGTAGGTAGCACACTGGGATCACTTCAGTGCCTGATGTGTAGGACTGAAACCTCTGCTGGCAGAGTTAGCTCTTCCTTTTGACAGGTGGCTTTTATTTGCCACATAGGTAGACTTTATTTTGAAGCAGGGTGAACTAGGAGAAAGAAACTCCCTTGCTGTATAGCAGGTGGTCAACAGGAGGAGAAGTCGTGGATCAGTGAACAAGTCTGACTGAAGTAACTTGGTAACAAGTCTAGTAGCATAAAAAAGGATGGATCTGTTTGATTGCTATTTAATGTGCATGCTCGCTCCATCTCAGCTCAGCAGTTTGTCATCTCTGGTAGGGGATACATGGGTAGGTATGCCCTAAGTGAAAAAGAAAGCCTGAGGCAACTGGATATCTTCCTAATCTGATTGTTGTGTCTATCCAGGAAATATTTGTAAGACAGTAAGGAAATGAAGGAATTTGCCATCAAATTACATTGATGTAGAACACTGTCATAACAGGGAGTGTTGAAAAGAGCCAGCAGGAAGGTGAGTTGGTTGAGAAGAAAACTTTTAGAGCCTCAGTAAAGAAGGCATATATTGCCTTTTTTTTTTTTTTTTCAGAGCCCTCTGAATAAAAAAGTCCTATAACTTTGTTCTCTATACAAGTGAAAAATATTGACTATGGAGCTGCTGGTGTTTCGTTATTCAGTTGAGTACAGTACTGTGTTTCAAAGACTGTTCTTGCAATGATTATTCTCTGCATCTGTCAGCCTGTCATACTTGGGGGACCCTTGCTGAGGCATGTCATTTAAAAGTTGAAAACCCAGTATGCCGTGTGGGGTTTTTGGCTGGTGTTTTTTTTTTTGGTTTTTTTTTTCTTCCTTTTTTTTAGATTACTATCATGCTGCTAGTACATGGAAATAGAGACTTTCAAACCCTGTTTTTAAGGCTGCCTCAAGCAACTGAGAGGACTGGGGCCAAAGAGAACTTAAGGGACTCTTAGGAAGGAAATTGTTGGATGTGAGTGTGCTGACAATGGGAAGGACACTCAGGGTTCTTATCTGTGCCCTGGAAACTAGTGATCTGACCCAAGCAGAGACTTCCATTAGTGTTCCTAGACTTTGGTTAATGTTGCTTTGGCAGAAACACTCTGAAAAAGAAGACAATTTCTAGGACTGCCATGTCCTGCATCATCAGTGTGCTGAAGCGTAACCAGTGTGCCAATATATTCTAGATCTAAATATAACATTTAGGTCATCTAGTTCTCATATTTACACCCTTTCTGTCTCTTTCAAAATTGTACCAATGATATTAGAACCTGTCCCATGGTGAAGTAGGCATCTTGAAGCATCTACAGTTATTTAGGGCATAAGTAAAACAGAACGACAAAGGAAAAAAGGCAGAACGTGAACCGGTGTGGCTTATTCCATGAACTTTCCAGTCTCAGAGAAAGAAATGAAAATACAAATTTTTATTTATTTTTTTTTTTTACTGTAGTTCCTGAGTTGCTGGGATGAAGCATAATACAACAAGAAATATTTTCCATAGGAAATGTGTGTTCATATGAGTATAAAAAAAATTAATGACGATATGCTGAAAAGATTATTAATGTAATCTGACTCATTTTAACATACTCTGCCTTTGTTTCTGTTTGTTATTTTTCTGTTGGCATATCCTACAATATTTTATCCTTTCTTATGCATTTTTTTCCTCTACATAGAAGAATTGATGAAAAGCTTACTTTGTGCATTGGTGTAAAATTGAGCAGCCTTTGTTATGTATATACTGTTATCCTCTGGCAAACACGGTGTTAGGTTACATCATATTACTATCACTTGATCTTAAAAATGTGATCATCTTTATATTATGAGGAAATATTTCATTGTTTGTCTGATCCTAACCCCATTATAATTTCTGGACAGATTCCCATTGATTTCCTGAAGTTTTGGAACAGTTTTCAGGAGCTTTCAGTCAAAAACAGCTTGTGTCAGGGTATAAAAAGGAAGACTGTAGGGAACTTTGTGGCTTTCTCCCTGTATTCCCCCAGAGTTATTCTCTCTTTCCAGAATCAACTCACAGCTTTCTTTTGCTGCTTTCTTATAGCTCTGCCTCATTGAGTCTCCATCTGTTTTAATGTGAACATCTTTCTGGTGACCTATGTTCACATCTGGTGTAAATATGTTACTATTCAAGGTGGTTTTACCCTGTCAGTTACCATTTCAGGGAATGATTTATTATAACAGGGGCTGCGTGCTCTGTGCTGCAGAACAGCAAGAAAATCTAGACATGGCCTCAAGGATTTCTCATGTCTTGCTTGACTGAGATTGGGAAGCATGAGGCTTTGTGCTGCCAAAAGGCATAACTGATTATCTGTCCCCCAAAATTACTGGGTCAATAAAGGAGATGAGGATTGGGCAAGCAGAGAAGGCAGCTGTTATCCACATTTCCTGGAAGTTTTGAAGGATCCGAGCCAAACGTCAGGGATGTTAGAAGTCTGCCAGCCACTCTGAAGGAGATTTAATAACAAATGCTGAAGGCAGCTCCCTTTGCTAAGTTGGAGTACAGTGCTTTAACTACGAGGCAGTTGTCCTATCCTTCTACAGTTAGAAAAACACTATGCTTCATATAGGTGGAACGCCACGTTGCCACCTAAAACCAGTTTTTATTCTAGAGTTGTACAGTTTTTCTCTCTTATTTCAACACTAGATTAATAGGGGAAGGAATTGCAAGAGAATGGATGTCTGAAAAAGAGTCTGAATGTAGACCAGGTGGTTAATTTGCTCACATTAGTTTAGTATGTTTAACAAGGGAGAGTGCTGTCTGCAGTCAAGTCTCTGGAAGAACATCTCTGCTGCTGTTTAGCATCACTGCACAGCTTTGCATTTTGCCCGCTTTCCTTTGTGCTATAGACTTTTTTTCCCCAAAACACTAGGCAAAAAAAATAGCATGTGGATGAGAAGTGGCATATCTGCCTGGCTATGTATGTCTGTTATGTGAATTGGTACAGAAGAAAAGGATATGTCCTCATGCTTTGATAACAAGCAAATCTGAAGCAATTACTTGTTTCTTTCAGAGAAAAAGGGATGACTTACAGTACTTCAAAATAAGATGATGTTTTTTCCTACGGCCTAGAGAATAATAATAATTCTCTATGTAAGCTGAGACACTACTGTTTCTTTCCATCTCACTGAGTGTGAGCCATTCGTGGCGTACGAATGCATTTCTGCACTTAGGAAAGAGATTGTTGCTGCTGAATTGGATAAGCTATGGTGATGCCACTCCTTAAATATCACTGAGTCCTGGTTCAGTTGGATCAAATTTTAATCTTTATAACACGTCCTCTTTTCTGAAGGAAAAGAAAATGAGTAGAACAGATTATTTTCCACAGGTTTTGGCAACTAAAATACAAATTTGTGAGGTTGTTCTGTAGTGATTGCTATGTCTGAGTAATTGTATGTAGAATGAAATTCTGAATTGTCACACTCAGTAACTGCATTGCCCATGTAACAAGTGTCTTTATTCACAGTTGCTCTGGGCAAAGCATGATGTGCTTGGCGTGGGCAGTAACTTGTTCTGGGGCAATGCTTATTCTCCATTCTGTGTGTGAACCTATTTGAGTCTTAGTCCTGGTATATAACTGAGCACCTACAGCTTCCATTGACTTGAGAGAACTGCAAATGCTTGGCAGTACTGAGAAGCAGCTTATTAGTTGCATTACACATTATAAGGAGAGCCCTTAATTTCCTAGTAGAAGCTCATGGTTAAAAACCCTCTAACATGTAGCTAAATACTGCTTATACATCACAAATCATAGGTAGGAGAAAGAAAACATGCTGCTGTTGGGCAATAAGCAGTATGTCAAGCAATGTCAGTTGGCATTAAGAAGCAAAGACAAAGGTAAATCTAAATCTGTCAAAAACATTTCTACATGTAGACTTAAACACCTTTGTTCTTTTATTATTCTTCCTCCTGCATGGCTTTATTTGCATGTGCTCTCTTCCAATGGGATTAAAAAAACCTTCAACAGTCTCATGACAAGCCTTATTTCCTTAATACTTGTACAGGCCTGATGACAACTGCGTGTTATGCTGATTATAAGCACTAATACATTATTAATTAAATAAACCCAGCTTATTGTTTAGCCAATGTTAATTCATGCAAGAGGAAAAGCCTGGTTTGCTAGTAGAGTTTTTGTGAGTATTGTCTCACTCAGCCTTTCTGCAACCTGGCAGGCAACAGGTATGTCTCTGTACCCTCTTAGGCTGCTGCCAAAAGTTAGCAGAGCCTCTTTCCAGGACTTTTCCTCTGTTGGCTGTAGTATTCATACCATTTTGGCCACTGTTGCTCCTCATCTTTCTCAGTGCCCTGCTATCCCCTACAAAGGTATTCCTGAGCTTGACTGTACTTCCAGTTGCTGTAAGCATAGCTCATCTGTGACATTGCTACTTGAGGTTTGTGTCCTGGAAGGATAAAGAGTCTACAGTTTTCTTCAAGCCTTGATCCATTGACTCAAAATCTTTTTCATCTTTTAAACAGTCTTTGAATGGCTCAGGAGTTACCTAAGTTTACCACCTTGTTCAGTACAGTTGCCCTCTTTTTGTTGCTATTGTGCCAGACCTATAGAAGGATAGCATTACACTGTGGCTTCTACTATGCCTCTCAGAATTACAGGAATCAACAAGGAAGCTGTAAAACCTCTGCCAAGAGGAAGCTAACAATAGAAAAAATACTCATAATACCTGTCTTCTGGTGTCAGTCCTATAACAGTTGTTGTCTGCAAGGCACAATGGAACATCTGGAAGCAAGAGCTCTTCTATTCAGGTAGCTGAAATTGCATTAGCTGCTCTCGCATAAAGAGCAGGATGAGAATGACAGACCTCCCCACTGAAATATTTGCTTTTGAATAAACTTGTCAAATGCTACAAGGAGTGTCATGACAAAACTTTTCTTGCTTCTGCTGTGAGGAGAGCTCCTGTTTATATTATGACAGGAGGGCTGTGTTTAATTGAGTTGCATTTTGGTGCCGTCTGCTGCAGGTAGATACAATGCAAGGGGACAAAGGGCAAGTTCAACTCATTGCTCTCAAGCTTCCCATCTTCTAGGAGCAGGTAACAGCAAAATAATTACTGCATGTTTAAAACAGGTGCTGCACAAAGAATTCAGAGGGGAAGAAGAAACTGTGGCAATAGCTTCACATTAATTTATGCTTGAGAAAGATTCACTCTTCTTTATGGCACAACAGGGGACCCTAAATATAATGGGGAATACAAACTAAGGAGAATAATAGAAGGAAGGCATCCTGCAATACCTCTAGAGTTCATGCATGATTCCTGCTTACCTGAGTCCACTTTGGTGGGCGTTCATTTAAGCATAACAAAAGCATAGCTTAGAGTGTAGCTTTGTACAGGTCAGGTAAACTGGAGATGCTGTTGTAGCTTTACTTACTCCTGTAGCTCTGAAATTAAAAAATTCTTACAGGGCAGTTTTCATTAGTAACCATTGCAGAACTATCGTGTCATTTAGTACATTCAAACCAGGCAAAGGGGACAAATCCCACTTTCAGTACTTTAGAAAGTTATAGGTAGGCAGCTTGGTTGATACCTGAACCACTTCAAAATGTGGTTCTGATCTGAAAATATCTGTCTTCTTAACGCTACTGGTTCTTCTCTGGGCATTTATTTCTTTGTTTTAGACTGCTGCAAGACAAAAATTACTAGTTTCCCGACCTTGACTGGGGATTGAAAAAGCATCTCCATGGCTAGGCAGTGCTTGACTTTGTCTGTGCTACTCAAAGGTGTAGCTGGGTCAATGGAAACAAATCTGTTCCCTTTGTGCAATCTTGCTTGCGGGCTAGAGCGTCATTGTCCTTCTCAACAGCTATTCAACCTGAGTTGGGATGCCTCCCTAACATCTTCTATTGTTGCTTGTGCCAGCTTGATATGTCTATAGAACACTGTGCTCAACTAATGAAGGTGTTAATTGCTGCTATAATGATATAGTGAAGTGGTTTTAAATAATGACAAGAATAAAAAGAAAGATGTCATTCAGACAGAGACCCTATCATACAAGACAAGAGAGAAAATTACTGGCTTCCAAACCATACAGCAGAATTTGAAGTATAATGTTAAGCTAATGTAAATGAAGTGATAAAATTTGGCTTCTTAAAAATGAAACAATCTGATTTAGGAGCCTTTTAACTGCTCATTTTGTTCAAAAGAGGTAAAACAAAATGATTCAATACTTTAGAGCAGTGTTGTGTTGTTGTTTTTTTTCCCCACACGCTTCTAAATTAAAAAAACAAAAGGTGTGTTTTGCTGTTCTGGTGTACCCCCTAATCCAGTAATGTTACCCAGAGGAAAGGGGAGAAAAATCACACTTCAGTTATGCATCATGGAGGACAACAAATGTCATTAACATTAACAGAATTGGATAGTTTTATTTAATTTCTGCTTTGTGAAGTCTTATTGTGGAGTCTCCATTCTTGCTCTAGGGAAAAAAAAACAAAAAAAAACAAACAACAAAACAAACCAAAACCCTAAACAACAGTTTAATAACATTTCTGGTCCTAATTTAATCTTTGCTAGTCTCAGATGGTCTTCTGCTCTCCTGTTGTAATGCTTTAATAGTGACCTACCTTAAAGATATTGACTTTATTGTTTGTTCCCCAGGCTTTTCACAGGCAGAAAGGCAGATATTAATTATTCAGTAGACACTTTCTCCCTGACAAAATTTTTCCCTTGATATCTTAACTAAAGACAGACCTTTTAACTTACTGATTTCTTGCTTCATTTATCCTTCAACTTAGTTGAAAATGGGTGTCTACTAATGAGTTAACTAAGCTAATAATTTCTAGTCTTAATGTGTTGCTGCACTAAGCTGTAGAATGAGTTAATAGTGTTGGGGGTAGAAAGGTTATGAAGTTTATTAGTCTTGTTGTAGTCATTCAGCTGTGGTGCAATTTCCAGTGGAAGCTGGAGTTAAATGTGGCAGTGCATGTATTTGTACGAAATCCTCTCTGAAGCTACTTACCATGAGCACACAGACCACCTGCATTTTTATAGCTGGCAGCTGACCACTGCTTAGAGTGAAATGGATGCTCTTGTCTTTGTCGTCGCTGTGAAGGGAATTAATGAACATGTGCCCCTTTCAACTGTCCAATAATCCTGGCAGCCTCTGGGATATAGGATAAGGGAGCAGAAACGAAAGCCAAAAAAGAGAGAAATCAAATCTAGGACATAGAAGCTAGCTAATGACAAGAAGTAAATTGCCAAGTGAAAAGGCATGGAGTTTAAATAAAAATAAGTGGGATGGGATTCTGGCTCAGACACAAATGAGACTTTCAGGAGGAGTTAGGAATTTGCCCTTGTAGATTGGCAGAATTGTCTATCTGCTAAGCTGACTTGAGCAAACTATGAGAAAAGAGCAGTTATTCCTTCTTCCTTACCCTCTTTTAACAGTTTTTGGTGAGCATGGAAACAATATGGGCTATGTTAGTGGAATAAACTACATGCCAAAGCCCACTGAAGTGTTTATGTTGGATACAAAAGCGTGTAGTCTAACGTGTGGTCTGTGAGCTATTTGGGGGTGCTGAACAAACAACAGAACCCCTTTTTGTGTAACATCTGGGAGCCTTCAGAGCAAACATGGGGTTTTTGTCCTCACTCTGCGTTTCTCCTTCAAGTTCTTTCCCCCTTGGGCTAATTGACTTTCACTAGGTTCTTGCTCTACTTTTTTACCAGTTGATTAAGAAGAACCCAAAAGCTCCAAGTACTTCTTGTATTACTACATGGGAATAAACCATAACAGCAACTTCCTGCTTTTCAGGGAATTTTCTACTGTTAGATACCTATTACAAAATCAATGGTGCCTATTCTACTGGATTTCAGGTGTTGGATTTCTGGGAAATAATGAAATGAGTGGTTTCCTTAACTTCTGATCAAAGATTTTCTTTCTCCATCTACTCCATGTAATGTCTCTTCCTGTTGCTACTTTGCTTTATTTCTGTGGCCAATGGATACAACAAAGGATTGTAATTCTGTTGTTGGCAGAAGCTAACACAACTGTCTCATTTACATTATGGATTTGTTTTTCAAAATTGCTGTTGTCTTTTGCAGTGTAGATCACTACTTTAAATTAGAATTTTTAGATTATGCCCTGTATGGATTTGAAACCTAATATTACATTGAGCATAAACCTCTTACACAAGCTTTATTATTCAGTTTTGTGTATTAATATTGATTTTATTAGTTACTAATGAAGTCTTTGCTGTTGTCACAGCACTAATGAGTACAAAAGAGAAAAAGGTAACACTGTAGAATACACAAACTTACTGGAATGATTCTTCTCATTGAAGAGTTGTATTTCCTCAGGTATAAAAGGCAATTCTGGAAACTGGATGGTATGATTGGTTTGCTTGTCCCTTTTTCTGTAGTACAGAAAGAACCTTTTGTCAGTGCTGAAAACTACAGAATTAAAAGTTGGGTTTGGTTATAATTGTCAATGGTGCTGAAAAGTTCATAATGCCTGGATGTTTGCCTTGAATATCTCTATAGAAATACACCTATTTAGCCTAATTAGAAAACAAAATTCAATTCAGAGTTTCAAATTTTTAAATCTTCCTTCTGCTCCCTGAAGAAAGCTTCTCTCTTTAGGGGTAATGAACACACATAAGAGCAATACATGAGGAAGTGACTGGTGTATATAGATACAATTAATAGATGTTAAAATTGAAAATTCATCTAAGCTGTATCTAGTTTGTAACAGCTCAGGTAGCAATCATCTGTGATTTAACATATTTAAAAAAATATTCTTCTGGACTGCAGTGGAAAAACTCAATGATTTGCACAGTTCATTGCTTCATCAGAGTCTGTGTGAAATAACTCAGAAGTGGAAAGAATGGATATTTGGTAGATACTTGATAGATACTTGTTTTCTTATAAGTCATTGCATTAGAGATTCCTCCACCAAATAAATCTGCAGTCTTGCACTGTTGTGCATCTCTATTTGATAGGGTAATTTAGAAAGAATTTTTTACTGAAAAATAGCAGTATCTTACATTAAACCCCTGATGCTTTTTTGCGTTAAATTCTAGTCTGAGTCTCAGTATTTTTCCACTGCAGAGAAATAGAGTTAGAACAGGAAAGCTCCAAAACTGATCTCAGCAAAGGAGAGTTGGTATGAGTCTGCTATCATTAGTTTTTAACTGATATGCAGGGAGAGTGTGTAATGAGGAAATAAGAAGCCAAATCAGGCCCAGCATTTGGAAACTTGGATGCTTTTTACATGATCCTAGTGCTTGTACACTTGGAACAGTTATTGATGGTGTCTTAGACAAGCAACATTTGCTAGCAAATGTTGGTACTATGCATCTTATATAAGATTTCAAATCTCTTAAACACTTAAGTCACAGAGCCTCCCTGCTATGTATGTTAAATTTATGGTTTTCATTTGCAAATGGGGGAACACAAGGAGGTTAAGTGGTTTGCCCAGGGTGTGCAGTCTGATTTTGTTTCTTGGTTTGGATTAAAATCAAGGAAGGGAAATCCTTATTGCAGTGACTGGGAACAGGGGAGCTAACCAACAGATATAGGATGGCAGCCTGGAGACTACTTACACCTTCTCCAATAAATTTGCAATACAAAACAAGTAAAATACTGGCTGAAAGAATTAATAAATTAAAATGAGGCACCAAATGACCCAGTTAGCTGTGCCTTCTGGTTTTCTTTTGGCTCGGCTCCTAATCTTGTTTCTCGCAAGAGAAACTCCTGCTGTGAATAGTTGCTTCTTAATAATAGAATATTACTTTACTGATTAATATTTGTTGGACACTTAGTCTAATTATGGTTTCTTACAGCTTCTTTAATTAATAAAATATGATGTTTAACTTAAGCAAAGTATTTCAGATGAGTATAGCGATGCTTTGCAACTTAATTCTGTACAATGGAGCAGAGCAGCTGACTAGTGGGAGAGAGGAAAACATAGTCCTTCCTGAGCCCAGGACACGTGTTTCTGAATGATAAGATATGTTAGTATTTTTGTTTCTGAATCAAAAGATGTAATACCCAGGATTTACAGAAGCTAGGAATTCTGAGACCTCAGCCTGGGGAATAGCTGCAGTGAATGTGATTAAGTGGATAAAGGGGAGCTCTATTCAGTGCAATTGAGGATGTCAGTGTTTACTCACTAATTGAAACTGGAGAGACAGAATTAAAAGCCTATGATTAGTAAGACTTGCCAATACCTTTAAGGGCTAGCTACTGTCTTTTCAAATGAGTGTGCAGAGGCACACTGGGTTGTTTTTCTTGGTGAGATATTATCCTATTTCGTCTGTGCCATTTGTGTTAAAAAGCAAAAGGTGAAAAATGAAGACAAGCCTTTTGAAGAAATTAGTCACTAATCTTTTAATCTTTTTCTTTCCATGATGTCACATTTTAAACCTGAGGTTAGATAACATTCATATGTGAATATGGTGGTGCAAAGTACAAAAATACTTCCTAAGAGTTTTTGTTTGGGAGTAAATGCCAGTGTATTGGCAGAGCGTTAATGCAGGATACCAGGTAAGAGCAAAGTGGAGCATTCACTGATCATGTGAACTAGCAGGCATATGTCTCAGTTCTCCATTTGTACATCTCCAATCCTCTCTTCCAATATTACACCTTAATTTTCCTCTCTTTTCATATGGAAGTGCTAAGGAGCAGAGCACGTTCTGGAGTGTTGACAATAACTCCATTAAATAATTAAAAAGTCAAACAGTACCCCAAAACAACAACAAAATCCCAAACCCCTTTCTGAATGTCAGCCCTGTTACTTCAGGAATGATGTCCCTGAAGTCTAACCTGAATTTGCTGCTTGATATGCTTAGTGTTT
The DNA here is from genome assembly GCF_000691845.1 of Merops nubicus. Lineage (NCBI taxonomy): Eukaryota > Metazoa > Chordata > Aves > Coraciiformes > Meropidae > Merops > Merops nubicus. The sequence goes on along the minus strand of NW_008627963.1, from coordinate 102,768 downwards.
ACAATGAACTTGAACAAGAAGCTGTTGAGCACACTGTATCCACGCTACAGAGGACTTGCTTGCTTGACATGAACTTTGTCAGGTGCTGTGGGAATAAATTCTTCTCATTTTTCATGGACTCCAAAAACTTATTTTAGACTTTACTCTCCTTTGAAATTATTTATTTCAGTTTGGCAAAATGGAAATGTGTAGCTTCTGAAATGCTTGTGTATCATAGAACGTAGTAAGACACAAATTTTATTACAGAAAAAGTGTCTCTTACAATATTTAAAAAAGAAAAATTACATTTGAGATTTTGCATAATGCTGATTTATTCTGAAGTGTAATGCTTTATGCTTTCACCCTTGCAAACTGATTCTTATTTAGGAGATGAAAGATTGTGTAAAATATAAAATTCTTGTATAATTTAAACTGTCTGATAATGTACTGTAGCCTCCCAGAATTCAGTCCTAAACATGAAGCATTGATTAAAAAAAGGTATTTAAATAATTTAAAGCTGTTCAATGCTGAGCATGATCAGAACCTCAATCATTTTCAAATAAAACTACCTATAAAAAATTGAAGCAGCTGAATATTTTTAAATTGCTTTACACTGTGCAAGCACAGAACCCCAATCACTTCCAAAAAAAAGTGCTCCAGTAAATATAAATTGATATGAAAAAGGAAAAAGGCCTTTAAGTTATTTGAGACTTGAATCCTTTTCTTTAAGATTTCTTATTTTTATGTACAATTCAAACAGCTTTACTTAGCCAAAATTAACCAAAAACTTGATTGTATAAACTTGTGAAAAATTAAATTCACCTCTGTTACAAATAGCAATGGTAAGATATTCTGTTATCATAGAGCAATCCATGATTCCATATATCCTGGTGTAGGAATTCTCTGTACTTTCATTATTCTGTGTAGCTCAGGCAAAATAAGCATAAAATATACCCCTATAAAGAAAATGGCTTGAACACTGGAATTCTTTAGTCTCTCTGATTACAAAACAGACTTCTTCAGATCCTCCAAATCTGAGTTATCATAGAATCAAAGACTAGCAGGCAGGAAGGGGTCTCAAGGATCAACCAGTCCAACCCTTCCTGGTAAAAGCATGGCCTGGTTAAGATGGCCCAACACCCTGTCCAGCTGAATCTTATGTGTACCCAATGTTAGGGAGTTCACAACTTCCCTGGGGAGACTTCCAGTGGCTGATTTGTCCTTGTTGTAAAAAATTTTCCTTTTTTGTCAAATTGAAGTCTTCCCAGGAGTACCTTGTACCCATTCCCTCTTGTCTTTTCCATGTGATTCCTTGTAAATCGTTAGATCTTTTGACCTGACCAGTGGAGTGAGATGCACAAACATGTCCTTACATGCTTTCTGTCCAGGAATTCCTAACCAATGTTGTGGTTCTGACCTCTCTCAACTACTTCGGTGATAATATTCTTGTTCAGATGTAGATACAGTCTGCAAAAGCAAGATCCAAGGCAGAGATTTGTGTTTTTCACAACCTTTCATGTGTATCTGTTGAGTCTCAGGTGGAGCAATGATAGACTTGGCAAATACAGATAATTACAGAGCTGATAAATGTACTGAAAGTGCTGTCTGCAGTGTTGAGTGAGGAGGCTACAATAATAACATTGAGTTTTCTAACCACTGCAGAAACCTAACTTGGTCTAAACTATGGATTTCAAAAGCAAATGTTAGTTTTTTGTAGCTGTTTCACAGTGGAGTTTCTGCAGTAGAACCATACGTATATCCTTGTGCCCCAGGACTGACAGCTGCCCCTTCACGTAAGAAAAAATTATATAACTATTACATTTATATGCATACAGATAGCTTTCTTTGATTATTTCTACAACCAACCAAAAAAAGCCCTGAAATTTTAACAGTTTACTTGAAATATTTCCCAGCAGCACCCTTTCTTGTTTGTTGAAAGAAAGTTTTACTGTGAAACAAGGTATTTGCTTGGGTGCTACTGAGGTATTTCCCAGTACTCATGAGATCTTCTCAGGATTTTCTTTGCCTTCCCTAATACATCGTGAGGTCAATAGCAGCATCTTTTACATAAAAGACTTCATTCAGCCTTTAAATGGCAAGCAATTACAAGAGAGAGGGTTACAGACCAAGGTCTTGGTTTCATATTATTTATGTTCTAATTAATTTACCAGACTGGTGTTTCTTTTTTTCCTCTTGCATTGGCTACTAAGCGTTGATCTTTAATAGTTATCATGTTCCTAGCATTAATGGGTTTTATTTCTTTGGAAAGGTCATTCTTGATGTAATGTCACTGTTAACACAAGGGAGCCTGTAAGCTTTAGAGATTTTGCTTTATTGTGATGTGCTCAAAAACATTCAGCTACTTGCTGTCTTTCCCCTGGGGCACGCTTTCTCTAAACTCAGAAGAGTTAGTACAAGTTCTTTTAAATTTTTGACTCTGTTCTTGCAATTCATTAAGAATACTCCTCAAGTAGCAGCTGGCACTGAAAAAAAGACCTGGGTATATTTTTATCCTGTTCTGTTTATTTCTGGATTGCTCTAGGAGCTTGAAAATTATTGCCTACTGCAAAAAAGTGCACAAGACCTTGAGTGGTAAAATGAGCAGGGATAGAACAACTTGGGTCATATCAGTTAAGTGAACTAAAAGTACCTATGGTAACTAGATAAGATACAGTTAATAGTCTCTAGTAAAATAAAGTAAAACCACTAGAAAACCAACATTGAACAATAATACAAAACTCATTAAATTTAATAATCAGTTTTAGAATTGAATTCTAGTGTGAAATAATGTTAAATTATAGTATAAATCCTACACATCTATCAGAAAGTCTGTTAAAACAATTTAAAGACATACATATATTTAAATATATATGTTCAGTATAGGAATGTGTATATTGCATATATTATTCTCCATTTCATTCAAGTATCTTCCTTCTCTTCTAGTTATTTCAAAGTTGATCAGTTATTGTCTTTCTGTAGAAACTCTTCCTTCCTGCAGCAGTTGATCAGCCATCAAGATTAACTGGGGGATACTGGCACTTTATTTTGAGAGGCAAGCATAGGGGACAGGGGAGCACAAAAGGACTTCAATGAATTTTCTCCAGGGAAATCATATAGATCTATAGAAATGTGTCCCTTAAGAAGGTTGCCCAGGCATGTAACAGCTGATCTGCTTCCTTTTTCCTTCTTGGAATTTCTGTTCTATGGGTTGTGAGATAAAGGTGAAATAGGTAAAATATCTGTGTGGTGTGCTGTGTAGGATAACTGACTGCAATTCCAGTGACCTCAGTCTGTATATCTAATTAAGGCTTAAAACATTTATTTTATTTTTTTTTTCCCTGTAGCCTATCCATTGATTTATTTGCTACACTGTTTTAAGGCTTTTCTCTGTCCCGTGGGCTAAAGTTAACATATAGGCTACAAGTTTCTGTTTTGCATTTGGTTTCATACTTTGATTTCTAAGCTTATTTCCCTGTCCTATAGGCATACTATGTGTATGATGTAACAATAGTTTGTCCTCTTAGTTAACTAAAAGAGATTTTATAGACTTATTTCACATCCTGAAATTACAGCCCTAAGCTTTACCAAGCAGGACAACAACTGGCATACAGCTCTTGATTTCCTGGAGCCAGGAACAGGAGAAGTAGAAAGAGTCCTGTGTGATACTGTGTATTACTTACAGGGGTTTTGCTCTGGTTTTCTGAGACTGTATAAGCCTTATTCTCTTATTGCTTAACCCTGTTTTTTTCATTATTCCCTCCTATAACACTTGAAACCACTGAGCAATTTCAATTATAGTTCATAGGCTGGGCTGTAAGTGTGAAGTTCGTAGAGATTTCATGCAAACAGCACTTTGTATAATACTCAAACCTGGGCTGTTCTTTGAAAGATTGTTTCTAGCAAGCTCATTTTCAGTTTTAGCTTACGAGTGCAAAAGACAGATGTTCAGTGTTACACAAAGTTCAGGTTTGTGGTGCAGCAATAATTGCTTTATACGAGAACTTTGTGGAACATAAAGAAAACTGTAGGTGGAAGGTTGCACCTTTTTTTTGATAACGATCACACTGTTGGGAAATTAAACATGCATCATATTCCTTATAGTTTCCAGCCATCCTATCAAGAAACCCACTATCTGCAGCAAGAAATATGATTTTAATTTTTTTCTCTATTGGGCTTTTGCCACATCAGTGTTTTCCTGTGTGGAATAATGACTCGGCCCCATGCAACTGCAGGTGAAGGGTTATAAATATGTTTAAACCATTCTTAATTCATTTCCTTTCCTTAAAACTAAAGATCCATATTTTCATTCATTTAAGTGTTTCATGAAGTCATTACTGCTGGAAAATAGGGTCAACCTGTTTATTTCATTAGGTGATAAATAACTAAACTGCTTGGTATAAGCAGATCTTCAAACAGGTTATTGTAATGCAGCTTAGGTTTCAGTAATTCCATACCTTGCAGCATAACCAGATCAGAACTCTGACTTTCAATGTTTCTTCTTTATGCCTCTTTTCCTGGTACAGGATTGCCTTTGAATGGCTCATTTGCATTATTCTGTGCCCTGTAAAATGAATTTATTATGCAGCTTTTCCAAATAGGCTAACCAGTTGTAATCTCATTCCAGTGGTGTATGGGTTTCAGCAAAATATGATTACTTTCTCCATAATGCCTAAAAATAACAACAAAAAAATAACCTTGGAGACCAACTTGTCCTTTTGTCTGAGAAGTCCTTTTTGTTAAATGGTGATATTAATCATGATGGGTAGGTATTTACTTGTTAAATAGTTGAATAATTTAAATTATTGCTTACTTTGAGCACAAGTAATATATTTTAGCCTCTGTTATTAATCATTAAAATGCTGCTGTGACCAGAAGGTTGAGGGAGGTGATTCTCCCCCTCTGCTATGGTCTTCTGAGACACCACTGAAGGTACTGCCTACAGCTCTGGGGCCCTAAACATAAGGACATGGACCAGTTGGAGTGAGTCCAGAGGAGGCTCATGAAGATAATCAGAGGGCTGGAGTATCTTCTCTATGAAGATAGCCTGAGAGGATTGGTGGTGTTCAGCCTGGAGAAGAGAAGGCTCTAAGGAGACCTTATAGCAGCCTTCTGGTACCTAAAGGGGGCCTACAGGAAAGCTGGAGAGGGACTATTTTCAAAGGCATGTAGGACAGGATGAGGGGTAATGGCTTTAAATTGAAAGACTGTAGACTTGTGTTAGGTATGAGGAAGAAAATCTTTGCTATGAGGGTGATGAAGCACTGGGAACAGTTTGCCCAGAGAAGTTGTGGATGTCCAAATGTTCAAGGCCAGGCTGGACAGGGCTTTGAGCAACCTGGTGTAGTGGAAGATGTCCCTTCCTATGGCAGGGGTGTTGGAATTAGAAGTCACTAGATACTCAAGGTCCCTTCCAACCCAAAGCGTTCTATGATTAATGACCCAGGATGATAACTATTGCTGGGATTACAAGAATCTGAACGACTGATACATCTGTGTAGATGAAGCAGTAAGCTGATCTTGTATGCTGAGCTATATGGGTACAAGCCATCTTGAGCCTGGAAGCCATCCTTTATCAACAAATCCTGAGTCCCAGCTAGCCAGATCTATTGAGAAGGAAGATGAAGCTTGGACACTGATGTGAAATGTCTGCCATTGGTGAGCAGAGTTGGTTCCCATCTGGGCATAGATTTAACAATGCATGAGGGTTTGCATCTCTGTTTGCATTTCATAAAGGTTAATCCTGACTGTTTGCAACAGCTGCTTAACATTGCTGTGGCCAAATGGAGGCAGTATTTCTGTTGATGTCAATTGTTTCAGCTCTTTGTGTGTTAGATAATTTTAGAAATGGTTGTGATCCATCACTACAACAAGACTTTAAAAAGGAGAAGTGTAATTTTAGGAAACATTAGGGAACATATTTTGTGTTTAAGGAAACATTAGTATAATTTACCAGACCCTGGAGAATACTTGTGCAAACTACACAAAGAAGTCCAGATGTGTGCAAACTTAAGCACTATGAAAGGTTACCAAGATCATCAAAGGGAAGTGTTCTCATAGGAGGTGATGGAAGATCTTGGTTTGTCTAGCCTCAAATTGAAGACTTAAGAGAAGAAAAAGGTTAATTGTTATGAGACAAGACTTGTATAAGAATAGATGGCTATAAATTGACCATGAACTAATTTATTCTGGAAGCTATGAAATGACCATCAGAATAAGTGTCCATAAGTGTGAAATGCAGAAAGGATTATTTATGACTGGGATGAAGTGAACTAGCAGAGAGGCTCCATGTTTTACCAGCTTGTGACACCAGAGAAGGTTCCTTCCAGGCCTGTATAAGGCTTTTCTGGGTTCCCAAGTCAAGGGAACTCTAAATTAGCTCAAGTTCTGATGCGTGGAAGATGTGTTAGTAAAAGTTTTATTAAAAAACTTAATTTTTAGGGTACAGTTTCATGGCAGCTTAGTCAGATTGTGGTGCAGACTGTGACTGTCTTGCACCTGACCATGTTTTTCCAGCCACACTATTCCATGGGCACTGGCAGAGCTCTCTGGTGACCTGATTCAGGGGACAGATGTGTCTGGAAGACAAGCAGGAAAAGTGATTGCTTCTCAAGCAGGACAGTGCCTGGGGAGAGGGGAATCATCCCAATTCTGGCTTCAAATGGGAGCACCATTTTACCCTTCACCCTAAGCAGTGTGGACTCGAGAGTCACTTTGGGCTTTGAACAAACCTTGGAGTCTTATCTTAACAAACTGATAGTGCCTGTTCCAGATCTCTTGAGTTCCATGAGGAAGGTAGGTGTCTGTGCAGACACTAGTGCTGGCAAATTGCTTCTTGAATAACTTAACAACATTTTCCAGAGTCATGTAAGATGCACACTTTTTACTGAATCTGTGATAAAATCTGTGCAATAAACATACATTCACAAGACAAGTGCTCGTGAAATAAAGCTCCTCTGCTAGATAGTCTCACAAAAGAGTTTCTCATAGTTTGTTTCTGGTTAATGGATGCCTACTGCAGTCACAGTGCTTAGTGACAGAACTGAATTCATTTGAGCCAGTAAAGTCATTCTAATTTGCATTTTCATAGCCCACTCTTCAGTACTCCAAGTGTGACTTTCACTTTTAGGACAGAGCTATGCAGTAAATGGATATGTAGACCCTTTAAAAGAATATTTGTCATCCTTGAGGAATCTTAGTGCCAAATCTTAATAGCATTTCTTACAAAAATGACTGGAATTCACTATCAGATTTAGAGGTAGAGCTGTAGAGTTTGTGAATACTCTTTTTCTGAATCTCTTTCTTGATAAAAAGGAGAGGTTAAAATGAAACAGTGAAAACTTTTCCTCCAAAAGAAAAACACTGAATAAATAATTCCCCAATTTATAGTGCTATAAAAATCAAGTTAGTGCAAAAAAAACCTGTGTGTTTGATTTAGTCACTTTCAGAGAGAAATCAACACACCTTTATGCAATGTTAAAATACCTTTGTTAATTATGCCAATCTTTGGATAAGTACTCTGAGCTTTTGAGTTTTTTTTTTTGTTTGTTTGTTTGTTTGTTTGTTTCAACTGATGTTAGGAAAAAAAAATACAGAAGACAAGATCATCTTCATGTTTCATCAAATCACGTGCAGGCTGGACAATTGCCTTAGGACCTGCTGACACTCTAATTGGAGTCTGCATAATGCAGAATCAGAACCTTACTAAAAGCAATGCTCTCTTCATTCTGTTCTAGTATCCCTCTGTTAATTTCATTTAAATAACTCCCTCATTTAAATCTTGAGTAAAAACCTAAAATCAATGAATAGTTCTCACTGACATCAGTGAAGGCAAGTTTTCATCATTGCTCTGCAAATAGTTGTGACTTTGTGCTCATTATTACTTGTTTTTCTTCTCTGATGGCTTCCTCCTTATCTATTTTTGTGGGTCTAGTGTTGCAGCACCTGAAGATAGGAAGGGTTTTAACATTTAAAGATCTTGATCTGCATGATAAAAATATTTTGTCATGTGTCATTTAAATCAGTGTTGGTAGTTCTCATTATTCTGATTACTTTTTTCCTGTCAGTTCTCAGCTTTTAGGATCACTGTATTTTATATGAAAATCTGAAGTTTTCATATGCAAAACTCAAATTTCCAGTTCTCGTGTTTTCAGAGAAAAGCTTGGAAGTGTAAATTTTCAACACTCACTTCCAAGTAAATGAGTCAAGTGAATAAAAAAGAAACCTCAAAGCCATACTTCCAAAAAATCCTAAAAAAAACCTAAAAAAACTCCCCCAAACCCTCATTTCTCAGGAAATTACTCAAAATTTTTCTACTTGTAGGATTATTGCTATTAAAAATTAGTGAGATTTCTACCTTAGCTCTTCTTTTGTGAGTTGTTTTTTGTTGGTTTGCATTTCACATTACTGTCTTGAAGTCAAAGGTAGAATGTGGTCCTACAGAACATTGTCCTATGATATGAGATTTGTTTGCATTTATTGTGTGCTAAATTCACACCTGGACAGGTGATTTTCACAGGTGTCTGCACCGTTTACATGTCTAATTGAATAAAGGCTTGCACAAGAAGTAATTTCACACCATAAGAATGTGTGGGAAATGTAGTTAATATTCTGAAGCTTGCATTTTTTCATGAGTTGATCTCATACAGGTAGAGCTAATGAAGTTATGAGTGCTTATAATAAAAGGTGAGAAAATTAATTTCCAGAGTGAGGATGTAGCCAATCAAACCTGAAAGAAGTTGCTTTGTGTGCTGAAACTGAGCAAGTCAAAAAGTACATAAAGACTTTTAAATTCTTCAGACACAAAGAATTTTAGTTTCTTCAGAAGGGCATTGCAGAGACTGACTTTCAGTCAGCAGCAGAGGAGGTAGAAGAACCCTGTTTTTTGAGATGTGGTAATACTCAAAGGTACTTTTAACATCAGGGGCTTTATTAATATCCTCTGCACTGTACTATAAAATTGCCATCCTCGTTTGCTTTCCAAGCCACCTTCTACGTGAGCTGCTTTCAGTGCAAATGTTGAGGTCAGTCCAGGTCACACCAGTATGTGTGTGCTGTTTTATTACCTAAAAAACCCCAGGTGTTTCATAAGCTTGACACCTCATCAGAAGTAGAGTTCTAGCCCAGTGACCAAACTTCCAAAGGAGCTACCTGAGCTCGTGACATTTCCTTATAGTGACTGGCAATGAATTCAGAAAGACAAACTGTCAGGATATTAAAAATGAGCCTTTGCTGGGTACCTTTCTGAAAAGCAGTAGGTTATGAAAAACTTTGATTCTGCTTGTCAGGTAATATGGGATCTGTAGGTCTCAGTAGTCACGACTCCCTGATTTGCTTTTCAGACTTCTACCCTTTTTGATTTTCATGAGCAAATGATGTTTGCTGTATAATTGCCATATACCTTCAAGAACATGGCTTTTTTCTTTATAGTGGGTGAAGGATCCCTTTGTACTAATTGCCCAGCACTGACTTGACTAGACATGTGAACAGATACTTATATATTCTGAATTCTACCTATATGACATCTAAACATTATTTTCAGTGTGTTTAGCTGAAGTCTTTCTTTAGACAGCTATCAGCCCATAAACCCTTTTATTATATCAAAAAATATGAAATCTACATGGTGCTCAAATTCAGAGTGTATTCTGCTTTGAACAACATTCTCTTTGCCCTCAACATATATCTGCTTGGCTTATTTTTCTTCAAGGTATTTTTAAAGACTTTTTTCCCTGAAGTGCAGAACCTCAACAGAAATTATTTTAATGAGACATTCAGTTCAACAGAAGTTTCTTCTTCATGGGAAAAATAAATTAAAAGAATAATTGTGCTTTTAAAAGATAATTAATTAAACTCTGTGTGGTGACAAATTTAACATCTTGCCTGACGTGTTGAGTGGAAGAAAGTGCCTGGGATTGCACAACTAGAATAAAATGTTCCATTTTGCAGCAAGGCCAAGTCTGAGTCTTGTAATTATTTCAAAGGGAGTAAAGGTCATTTTCTGTTTGCTATGTCTGTATTATATGAGACTTCTTTACCAGGCTTACAGAAGTTAACTCATGACCTATTTAGATTGCCCAGATTTCAAAGTCAACTTACACTGTCACAAATCCAATAAAGTAGACATACTCCCTTCTCTAAGCAGTGACACAGATGATGTCCAAAGCAAGCTCTTTATTTATACCTCCACAAGACAAGAGTTTCAACTTTAAGATGCCAGTAGCTGAGGAGTCTGAACATGATTTGCCTCTTAGTTGTTGTGTTAATCCTATATGGGAAGAGTTGTTTGTAGTTAAGTTTCAGCATATATTGCTTGAGCTATTTTTCTGGTGTGGAGCTGTTATATAACTGTTTCAGTTGTTGCTTGCATCTTGAGATCAGAAGAATTTTCCTTCTGCTGTGATTGCATTTTTATGCATATTCTTTCATCAACACCATGAGTCAGAAAGACAGGTACTTTAAAAATGCACCTGGGCACACAGAAGAAGTGTGTAGAAGATGCATGTGTGTCTTTGTGTGTGTGACCATTTAAATGCATATAAGGGTATTATTTTATAAGCAGTAATCAAGTTTTAGGCACAGTTTTGAGGGCAGGTGCTGAATATGTTGATTCACTTCTGCAGATATCTCACCCTGGAAGATCAAAAGGAGGCATCCAATTCTCAGTCTCTGCCGAGTCCAGAATCTTCAATAAAATCAATATAATATCAGCATCAATAACTGAATGAGGCATTAGGCACGTGTGTTTTTTAAGCCTTTGTAAGAAAGGCAATATGGTCAAGTATATTATACCTTGCTTGTTGTCTTTAAGTCTTTCTCTTCTTTCTTGGATAAGCCTTCAAAGGGACAAACATGGAGCAGGTCAGGCTGCATGGCAAAGGCATCCATCTGCTGTATTTAAGTACCACCAGCTTAATTGTCATGAAATATTATGGCTGTTTCTCACAGTCTGCTAGCACTTCTAGCCAAGCTTTTATAGCAAATGTCAGCGACATGAAACAAATGATGTAGCAGTTGGTTTCAAGATGAACTGATGCAGACCAGGTGGGGTGTCTTTATTGCTGCGGTGGGTTTTTATAAATAGGACCACATAAAACTTAAAATGAGTGTGAAGTACATGAAGGGGGAGAGCAGATCCTGGGTTGCTCTGATTTAGTAAACGGACTACAAGTGGTGGTTAAGAGGGAAACACACAGATGTTAATATTTTGCAGGATGTCTCCAGATCAGGATCAGCACACCTAGGTGATAATGTGATGGAGTAGAACTGACTTGAGATACTGCTACTGAGCTGGGAGAAGTGAGAATATAGTTTGTCACCTGAGCTTGTGAAGGAGAAAGGAGCCTTCAGCATTCACCCTTGTGGCATAGGGGAGAAACTGCCCTCACTTTACACCTGAAGAGCTTTGTTTACAATGTTATAATCATGTGTTGAGAATGTCTTGAGTAAATAGACCTATTTGAGCAGGGCCACTTGAATTTTAGAGCCTATGTCATTCAGAACCACTGTTTGATCATTTGCTTCTTGGTTGCTACGTGTGCCCTCTGTGCTTGTTTTTTTTTTTTGGCTATCCAACAAGCAGCAGATTGGCCATAATAGCTTTGAGATCAGAGTACTCTGTACACCAGCTGGAAGTCTGGTTTCGAAAAGCATCTTTGGAGGTTCTGAAGCAGCAAGTACCTTGAAAATGTAGTTACGCATATATAGGTTGAAAAATACAGATTGGGCTTTTCCTACTCTTCAATTTGCTTCCTTTTGCCTCACTCTTTAACCTTTTAAACCTTTTAGTAAATTTTTTCTTGCTGCCTCTTTCTTGGACATTTTAACCTCCATGCTCTCATTTAAAAGCTGCCAAGAAAAATAGCCTTTCAGGTTGTTTTCTCTATTCAGGGATAGAACAGAAGCCTTCAGAGACAGAGATTAGCATTGTACCTATTTTCAAGCAATTTTATTTTGCTTTTAAGCTTCCTCTATTGTTAAGGTGTTTCTGTGGTGACAGGGAACTTTGACCACATACTAATAGTGACACAAACTGTATTCAACTTTAACCCTCAGATCCACCTCCACTATGATGCACACGTTTCATTTTAAGTCTTCCTATGGTGTAAACAAGCTTTTTATTACAGAGAAAATAGAGAACAATGACTCAGAAGGGAAGATAAAAGAAGGCAACAGTTTGCCTTTGTTAGCAAGGATTTTTTTTTTACAGAGGAGTTTCTGTGGTGACTTGACCCTTGAATGAAGAGTTCCTTCTGTAACGTCATAATCAGTTGTCTGAAACTAGGTTTGCAGACCCTAATTTATCAATTTAAATCAACTTAAAAACTTCTTAATTTTAACATATATTTAAGCCTAGCTGTATTCACCTATGATTTCAAGGAGCAATATTACATCCTACGTTTTCACAAAGATAAATAATATCCTTTATCAATAATCTGAACTGAATCTGACCTTGAAAGCTACTGTTCTGTAATTTCCATGCCAGCCAGGTAAAATCAAAAAATCTTACATTAAAAATTGGTTAACAAGATTTGAAGAGGAAATGTAATGTGATGGATACTTTGCTTTATCAGCATGGAGCCTGATGTTTGGTTTTATGAGCATTGAGCCTAAATACAGCATCATTCCCGGAAGCCGGGATGATGGGTGAATGAGTAGATGTTAAAAGTCTGTTTCCTTTTTTTTCCTTCAGGTTCTGCTGCTTGCATGTGCAGAAGATATAGAATGTGTCCCTGGATTCCAGCAAAAGGTTTTTAATATTGAACAGCCATTTGAATTCAGAGAGGATCAGCCAGTTCTGAACCGTATGTTATTTCCCTATATTACTACTGTGCAAAAATGAGAATTTCTTCTGTGTTTGTATCATTCCGGCCGTTTATCAGAAAGCTTTTTGTTTGTACATAAGATTTTGAATGTTGCTATGATTCTGTCTGGGTTGCTCTGCACTAATCCTGTGTCTCTACAGACTTTACACTGTTTCATGTATCAGAGATGGTGAAGTACTATGTATAATCATTTAGGGCATTATGAATATTGTGAAAACCTGGAATCATCCACTTCCTAAAAAGAACACTTACTCTGAGGTGTTTTGGTTTTTTTTTAATAGTCTTTCCTACAATCTTGGAAATCGAGGCTTGCCCTATCAGCTTTTCACTATTGACTCATCTCTGCAACTCGGATCTAGAAACTTATGTCTTAGCAGTTTCATTCGAAGCTGGGGCAAGGTTAAATCTCTACATGAAATTCAGAGGAGGCAGGATGAAGTCTGTGGTCATCAGTGATGGCAGATCATTACTACATGTGTTGTACAACTGGGGTATTCAGTAATATTTCTCATGATCAGATGTCACATGATAAAAGCCAATCTGGTGTTAAAGTGAAGGAGATTTAGCTGTCTTTCAGTCTGGTGGTCTTTCCAACACTTTAAGGAGCAGGTGTTAGAACTTGTTCCTTCAATTGTGTGGTTTTGGGACTTCAAGGCCGTCAAACTATGGCAGTACTTTATCCAGTGGTCAATGATTTTGAAAGCTATTAAATGCTGCCATTTTCATAACTTCCAAACACACCAGCATTTTTACATGTGATACGTGCTACTAATAGTTTCTTTGGAACACTTGGTTGCTTGCTGTTGAACCAGGAATTCTTGTAGGTATGCAGCATGAGACAGTAGTGCTTGTCACCTGCATCCAGTACCTAGATCCTACAACATGATACAAGGTGATAGTTTAGTGAAACCAAGAAATGCAAAACAATATTACTCATTAAATAAGCACATTTGCTGTCTCAGTTCTGCCTAGGTATTACTACTGCATATTGGTGTAGTTCTGCTGTTATGTTTGGGTGAAGGTGTAATCTCTGCACACTCGTTTTAAAATAGCACTAACCTTTCCCAAAGAAATGTCAGTATTAGTTGCCAGAATCTATTGAAAAGACTTCCTTAAACTTCAGTTATTCAGCCTTTAAAAGATTCTAAAATAAACCTTTAGAATAACTTTATTAGTCTGTGTTTTGACAAGTTACTTAGTCTGAGTTACATTTTCAGAGGAAATCTAGAACATAAGCATAATCCTATTCACAGAGCTGTGAGATTCTTGTTCAATTTAGAAGAGGCATTCCAAACTTCTAATTTCTTCAGGCAATATTGGTTTATTTGAAATTCTTATTTTAAAGAGTTGATGAACACATCATTCCTACATGGTTAAAAGTAGAAATTCATAGGGTACAAGTACGATGAATTTAATAAGCATGTAAAGTTGAAAGCCTATGTAAAGTAAAGGTAAAATATGCACCAGTTAGTGTTAAGTTGAATAAAAAAATAACCTTTGTCATATTCTTTGGTTGCTTTGGAACTTTGAGACTGTAGCACGTCTGGCCAGGTCTCCTGCTGATTTGTGCTTGTCCTCCCAAACACCTACAGGATGAGTTTAAGCCATAGTTGACTGGACTGCTCTGCAGTGACCCAGCAAATTGCACTGGTGTGAAACCAGTGCGGTAATTAAGATGCCATCATTAATGTGAGGAGGAGAGAAAAGCAAGAGGAGACTTAGAAATGTCTGGAAACAGTCTTCGGAATTAAATTATTTTAATAAGCAGACACTAAATTGACCTAATGTGTAATGTTGGACAAAGGCAGACTGTCGATGCACGAGCCCAGCTAATTCAATCACTCACGAGCAGCGTGTCCTTCGTGCAGCAGCATTAAACCTCTGCACAGTTTCTTCATTTCAGCTGTCAACAGAATTGATATTTTTAATTGTCTGTTTGAATACACTTCACATGCTCTTGCATCTTTTTATGCCCATTACCCAAGAGTGGTGTAATTTAGCAGTTGCATTGGTATGTGAGGCTTACTAGGGCTATGTAAATTAATAGAGCAAATATGCAAAGCAGGGCTATAGCAGTGATTGTTTTTGTAGTCCTCGATAAGCCAAGGAGTCTTTAATTCTTTTCTGAAGTGCAATAAAACAGTCTCTCTTTTTTTTTATTATTTCTCAATCTAAACAAGGTCCTACAGTACATTTCCTTGCTAATATCTCCCTTGCAATTAAATGTGGATTGCAGCTGGTTCTTATGTATTTATTCTTTCTACATGTGGCAATGGTAATTATATTTTACATTTACCAATGGGAAGAAGGAAGCAAAGCTTAAACTGAGGGTATAGAATTTTATTGAATCTGTTATTCAGATTTGTATCAATTCTTATCAAAGCCTACTTATAAGTTGGCCATAAAAACTACACCAGTCCAGTTGTTTATGCATCCCCTCTCTCCTAAGAGTTTCACTGGAATTCTGTTGCTATTTCTTAGCTTTTTATCTCATTCTGCTCAGGTCGAACTGTAGTTGTTTGTTTGTTTATTTGGTTGGTTGTTTTTTTTGTTTGTTTGTTTGTTTTTGTTTCTTTCTTTATTCTTGCATCTCACTTAACAGCAACCTTCAGACTTGGACCATTTTCTTTTCGTAATTGTGAAATTTGTTTTTCCTGTTTTTGACTCTCTTATTTCCTCCCCTCATCAGAGCCTTTTATCTCCTTAAGGCCATAGAAGACATAAGTTATAAACGAATTCAGGCATTGCTCTTCTACTTCTGGTCTGCACAATTCTTTTCCCCAAGTGCAGTTTTCTTAAACCAGGTTCTCCCTTGATGAGGTGAGAGAGAGGATTCCTAGAGTCACTTTTTGGAAATACTAGAGGGTCTGCCCACTTAATTATTGTTTCAAGCAGCAATTGTGCTACTGGATTTTTTCTTCCATATAGGTTGGATTTTTGTGTTTGTTTTGGGTTTGTTTGCCTTTGTTTTTAGTTTAGACCTGGGACTACCTTCTACAATCAAAGAGAGAAGATGATAAAGGTTGCTATGTTCTTGATAGTGATAATTGACAGCATTTAATTACAGGTTTTACACCTTTCTGAGATACTTGTGGCCATGAAATGTGTCCCTGTTGAGGAGCTTGGCTTTGGCAAGGGTGACAGGTCATTGGTAGTGACAATGCTCTGTCATGCCAGGCTGATGGAAAGTTTCTAATCAGACTCATCAAATCTGGAAATGTAATTGTTTTACATTAATCATGTTTGTATTTAACATACATGAGTCTTGGCTTTGGGGGGTATTTTTAATTGACAACGAATCAAATAGTGCACTTGAAAAATCGAGGCAATTAACATAAAAGTGTTAGGTGATGTGTTGTGCATACTAAGCTGGGGAGTACATTGCTGGTGATTTAAATGTCAAAACAAAGGAAGTTTTGACCCTTACTTGAAAAGCTTTAATTTGGATGTTAATTAATGGCTGATCTTTTCTGTCTCTTACGTGATAGATTGCATATTTCAGAGCTTGGGCTGCTTCAGGACCAGGGCTTTGTCTCTGCATTTGGGTCCTTTTTTATTCTGTGGATTTTAACAAAGACTTTTCTAGTCAACCATATTGAAAATCTTTGCTTACTCCTGTGATGGGGAAATATATTAGTCTGCTTATCATTAATGCTTACAGGCAGTTTTTCTGTTGTCTAGCAAAGCTGTAACCACCTTTGTTCAAGCTAAATACTGCCCATGGAAAGATCAGAGAAGACCATTCACAGAATATCGTGTGTGTACATGGACCACAACACTAATCATGCTTAGATCAAAATATTTCCTACTGCTTCTTGGATGATGCCCTATGAAGTCTGTGGCTCACCACATCCACCCTTCCCCCCGATTACCATGCCATTTGACTGTACAGATGGTCTCTTTCTGTGGCTGTCTCATGCTGTCAATGTTACTGCTGTTACTCCCCTGTTTACTTTGACACACACAGTTGATTCATCTCCCCCTGCTTCACGTGTCTGCAGCTTGCATAGAGCCAATGTGGCAGTCTAGTTCTACATACTATAATATGCCAAGCCTTCTATGGAATTTTAGTGTGAGGTTTATATGCTAGTGATAACTCTTTGTGCTGAATATTGCAGGTTTTAGGAAATTGGAGCTACAGGTGGTTGGTAGCTTTGCTTGCAAAAGAACATGTTCAAGTGAGGCAAGATTTTTTTGCTTAGTAATTTCTTGCAGGGAAAAATGCCTTGACTTCTGAGTAATAGCTAGATAACTATGGATTTTTCACCTATTCTCAGGTATAGGTAGTATACCTGTAGTGTATCCTTGTTGAAACATACTTGTGGCTTGTCAAAATAAAGAGGCCTTTAACACATTTTGAGTTCTACAAATATCTTAAGATTTTTTTCCTTTAATTTCAAAGTACTCGCTATGTTAAGAAATTTACTTCTTCAGAAAGGGTTGAAAAACGAGTTGGTTCCTATGTTTGGCACAGGCTAGCGGGTTCTACAGAAATGTCTCAACTTTTCTACCAAGATAGTGGAATGCATTTTATACTCTAAAATATATTTTAACGTGAATGTACTCATGTATCAAACTTGAATCCCAGAGCTTCAGTTCTGACACTTCAACACATAATAAAGATCAGGCATCTGGGATTCTGTTATGCCATGTGGACAGAAATATTGGTCAGGATTTGAACCCAGACATTAGGGATATCTCTTAATCATTATATTACTATTTAAATGACTGTAGGAAGGCAAACTTGTGTTACTAAAATTCCAGAAAATACCTAGGGGTATGCAAAATGGTTGCAAAATTGTAGAATTAAGTTTTAAAGTGGGACACTGGGAACTTTACACCATGTTCATGGAGGTAGAGTGAGGAGAATCTTCAAAGGGAAGATCCTTTTGCACTTGAAGCAATGCTTTAACTATTTAATTAAGGTTTGATGCCTAAAAAGGTCTTACACAGAGACAGAAGTTGGTCTGTGTATGTCTTGCAAATATATTATGTGACTAAACCATATAAAACGTCTCAGGTGTCTCTGAATAGGTCTATGTAGATTGATGCTACAACATAACAGGATATCATATCATCTGTTAAGCTGCTCTCATACATGATTAAAGCAAAACAGAAGAGGAAAAAAATGGTTGTTGAATGCCAGGTGGTCAGACAGTTGCCTTCCAAACAGTGCATGTCAGCTTATTAACAGGACCTGAGGGGAAAGGAGTTTAAAATAGACTGTTTGACTTTTATGTGTATGCATTTAATCAAACTAGCTTTTGAAAAGGTAGGACAGTGGACCAAACAATGTGAAAGAATAATTTAAGTTCTGGGAAAAATCTTCAGGGCTAAGTCAAAATGTCTCGGGCATGTAGTCAGCTTTTGTAGAGTAATGGGGGACAGCCATATGTGTTGGTGAATCCTCCTCCTGACACTATAATTCCAAGGTGGAAGAAATTAAGATCTACACCTGGAAAGTGTTTTCCCTGTTTTGTTGAGAAAAGCCATGCATCCCTGATTTAAAGAGAAAATAAACAATTGGGTGAGGCTCTTTGCAGTGACAGTGAATGCTCTGTTAACAGGCTGGTCTGGATTTAGGGAGATAAAAGTAACAGATTACTTGGTTTAAGATTTGATTTGTTCCTGGAGAATTTCCAAGAGCCATAATGTTTTGCAGCTAATACGTTTTTGAACTACGTGTAGGCTTTGGTTGGCTGAAGCATGCCAGCTGTTCTTCTAATAGTCTAAATCAATGACCAACTGCTCAGTATTAACAGGACTGGGTCTCTTGCTCAGTGCAGTGCAAATCTTGTAGTAACAACGTCCCCATGTGCTGCAATGGAAGACTTCTCTGGTCACTTCCAGTTGACCATTCCAAAACAAGAAGTCAGATTAAGCTGTTGCTCCCTAACTGGTTAACAGTGCAAGCCAAGAGGTAGCCTCGCTCTCTGCAGGTGTATAAACGTCTTGGAAGGCCAAAATCTGTCTTTTAAGAAAATGTAGGTAGCTTAATTTTGAATAAATGAGTAAGCAAGGAGTCTGACACTACTTGCTTATGGGTAACAAAATTTAACAGGGTCATCTTCCTGAGGAAAGAAGGGGTAGGGGTATACAACTTTTGGTTATAGTTTAGAGCTGGTGTTGTATTGAAGAGGCCTCAGCATCAGCCCAACTTTGGGAGGAAGCTCCTTCTTCCTTCTGGAGGAAGCTGTTGTTCCTGGCTGACAAAGTGCTGCAACACGAGTGAGTGCAAGCTGGGGCGTTAATGCATTTCTGTGGTACACAGCTTGGTGTTCTCACAGGCTGCATGTCTGACAACCTTTAATCTGGAGATCTCAGGAAAGCACCCCTCGAAAGCATCGTGGCCATCTACCCTTTTCCATTACATTTCAAAGTGCAGTGTGGACATTTAGCAAGAATTAATGGGAGTATGTGAGGTTAAATCTTCCTTTAAACATAGAATTTCATTTAACTTAATGATATCTTTAAGCATGTGTGTATTCTTGAAAATAATTGTGGATGTAGTTCGCAATTAATTCTTAGCTTTTAGGATTTCTCTCTGCTAATCCAAATCAAATTATTACTTTTTCTAATGTAATTATGCTCATGCTTCAGCTTGCAGTTTTTCTTTCCCTTTGCTTATTTAAGGCAGTCTTTCCTGGACGTAGCAATCTGCCTGTATGCCTCTGCTTTAATAGACACATCTCCTTTTTACACCCCTTTCTTTGCTTTGAAAGTAAGCAATGCTATTAGTAAACTCATGGAGTCTTTCTGACATTTATTAGATTGAGTGCAGTATTTCCAGCTGGAGGCTAGTGTCCCTAGTTTTGTCTTATGTCTCTGATCAGCTTATCTACCTATACTCTTTCTTCTAGAGAAGGGAAAGAAAAAGTAACTTTTCATGGATTGATTCTGAAAACTCTAGTCATTTTGGAATGCTTTTGAGCATATTTGTGTCTTGTACCTACTGCTTTTTCTTGGGCAGACAAATGAAGCTGTAGTGCAGTAAGTGCATGTCACGTTCTGTGATGTAAATATCAACCAAAATGTTTGTG
The DNA here is from genome assembly GCF_000691845.1 of Merops nubicus. NCBI lineage: Eukaryota > Metazoa > Chordata > Aves > Coraciiformes > Meropidae > Merops > Merops nubicus. The sequence continues at coordinate 82,931 of NW_008627963.1, read as the reverse complement.
TTTGTTCTTTTTTTAATCCCTGAAAAATATCAACCCTGGTGAGTGGTGGGATTTGCTGAAATAAGAAATTGGCTAAGGAAAGCCTACCTGAAAGGGACTGTATTATCTTTAACAAAATTCTGAAATTCCTTTACCAAAGAATTCTTTTTCAACAAGGTGAAAATAAAATTGGGAGACCTGGGAAGACCTAAAAGACAATTCCTATAGCAATCTGGCATCTTGCTTTTTAGACAACTTTGCTGTCAATACTAGCTCTGCTTTATTTCCTCTCATTAAAAGAACCAAATATCAGTGCAATCTTCTCTCTCTTGGTTGTGGGGAACTGAGGCAGAACTGAGGGGCCTCTAAACAAGGCAGCAGAGCAGAGGCAACACTGGGGAAACCTACAGGTGCCTGAGAGCAACAGAGACATTCAACACTGAAGTTGCAGCCAGCATTGGTATGTCTTTGACACTTTTGAAAGACTTGCTAGGAGGTACCAGAACTTAAATACAGGTTAGACTAAAGGAACTGACAATCTAATTGATGCACAGGCTCGTTCTGAAGCCAGGGATTCAGGTTTATTTTTCAGAAGGGCAATTTGTAAATCTCTTACCTCACATATCCACAGTGGGGTGAACACTTTTTGGCTTTACCAAGCTTTGTGTAAACTGAGTTGTTCTGTCTTACAGTTTTTGCCAAAATACTGAAAAGCAGCTTGTAGAAAATGGATGAATCTTTTATTTAATTCTATAACTAGAATATATTTATATTCTCTACTAACCATGCTGATAAGAAACATTGTGTAAATGCATTCAGGCCTGTGGGTTTTGTTTACCTTCTTTTGTGTGGCAGTGAACTAGCAGCAGAAAATGTGCTCTGGTTTGCTAGAAAACCAAATTGCCTGGTTACTGTAGGACTCCTGCAGACTTTATTTAGCTGGAATTTTAATTACAGTGCCTGCTCTCAATTCCTACAATAAAACAGTAGGAAGACCACTATAATTTGACCTTTATAAAACATTAACACCTACCTATACAAAAATATAACTTCAGCTTTCAAGAATATTTGCAGTAGGAGGCAGAATTCAAGGAGTTATGAAAATAAAGTGTACATATAAGATTTTTACTTTTGAAAAAAAAATATATATTTTAGTGTGGACACTAAAGTGAGGTTGGTGTGCTAGGTTCCCTCTATCCATCTTATGGTTCTCATAGAACATTTTTTTGTTTTGTTTTGTTTGCCAGTACAGTTTGCAGAATATTTTAAATGGTTTTATTATGCCTTGGGGAAAGCAGTCCAGCTGCAAGGCTTCGAATCAAAAGGATGCTCTACAAACCATATGAGAAATGATGATGTATAAAACCCAGAGCCTGTCTTTCCCCAGAACAGTCAATTTTCAGAAACTTCAGGTGTCTAATTCTTCTTCTTGACTCCTTTCCCTTGCTGTAATCCCTGGAAGGGGAAGCTAACAGTCCTGACTCCTGCATTTTGGGTTCATTCTGGCTAACATAGTCCCTGAGTCATGGTGTGGCAGCTCACAGTAGTCCTGTCATCATGGAAAGGTGATGATGAGTGTGCTCCAGGTCTTTAATATCATTCAAAGTGTGGTTTAATCAATTTCTACCATGTTTTTGTGAAACTGAATTGAAGCTGTAAATATAAAGATACTTTACACAAATTGGTTTATGTCCTGTAATAAAAATCAAATTTGAAGATGTTTGAATGCCAAGGTTATAAGTTGCTTTTGTCACCTAAACAGTTCCGTTTTCATTGCCTATGTCATCTTTATTTTGCTGTTTCCTTGACAGGTGAAGCATTAACTGCCCAAATCTATTGTTCTTTAATTGTGCTCCTGATGTTATGTCTCACAACACATTATATTATGTATAAAAACCACATTATTATGGCTGGCTGCTGTAAGTCAGATGCACCTACTTCTGTGATGCATATACTGGGGAAGAGAAAGAAAGTGTATATCAGTTTCTGAGAATGGAACATTCCAGGACCCAAGCTTTCACAGGCTTAACTTTTAACCTTACACAGGGCAGTGAACCATTATCTTGAGGAGCTGTTGCACATGGAGTCCTATGTCTGTATTGCTATGAGGAACATCACAACTCCAATAATTGCTCTATTTATATTCAAGGAGAAGCTTCCTCTGCTGTCTGGGGGCCTGAGGAAGGACGGGATGAAATACTTGCAGCAGAGAAGCTCCTCTCTCTCAGTATGCAATGTTCAGCCACACTCCTGTTGACCAAAGGGTTTCCTTAAACCTAAAGGTCAGGATGGCCTGACAAAGGCATAAGGGAGTTTCTTTAATTCCTTTGTGTGGGTTTGTGTTCAGACACGATGCTGGGTGCAAACAAATTATACAGGAGGGTAGGAAGGCAGCTATTAAGTACTGTGGCCAGGAAGCTTCTCAGGAATTCATTTTGGCTGAAAGAAAGGCCATGAGCTCAGTTGCCTAACAATCTGTGACTGGTGGTCTAGTTACTATTCCTTTGGATTTTATTTTAGTTTGGATTTTTTTGGTGCTGGGTTTTAATCTTGGCTTTGTTAGGCAGAAGTACTATTCAGCCTGGCTTGTATTTCTGGAGAAACAACTCAAGTGTGACATAGACGAAAAATAGGACATAGTAGTGATTTAATAATAATTTTTTCTAGGTAAATGAAAGCAGTATTGTCGCAGTTATATGGTGTAATCTGCAACTAAAAATCTCATTTCATTTAAATTTTTAAAAGTTAAGTTTGTGCCACAAGAAATGGTATAAATTTATCTTTAATAATGGAGCTGGTCACTCTTAATAAAATACAATGCTCCAAATGTTCTGTAAGATTTGCTGTTTCTTCTGAGAAATGTTTGATCTTATGCAGGTAAGCAGGAGCTTTTTGGCATAATAGAATAGCAGATTCTGTCAACTGTAAATCAAAATAAGAAACTTTATTAAAAATTATATTATTACTTCTGGCATTTCTATTCTTTGAAACACTGTCTTTAATGGCTTCTACAATAAAGCTAGGAGAAACTGAAATATAGGAGCTTTAACACTTAGATAATAAATCTATTAATCCTAATGCTTCTGGAAATATTAGGCATTGACTACTTACTACTGTTTTAATAAGTCAGCATCACTTCCCAGAATTGTGTGATACTAACTACAGTTAGTGCTGATAATTAATTGAAATTACTTGTCCAATGAGTGAGTACTAAGCAAATCTGACTTAACTCTTTCTGACCCTGTGGCTATGTGTTAGATCCTGATTTAGCAAGGTATTTAAGCTGCACCTTAAATTAAGTTCCTTCCACACTCTACATTGAAGTTTGTCTTTATTTCAGTGTACCTTTGGAAATTTCCATTAGCTTCAGCACCAGGTTTTGCATACTCAGAAACTTTGCCTTTTAGGGAAGGCTTGGCAGTGGCTGAACTGTGAGGTGCCTGCTACCTGTGAAGCTGTGCAAAAGAAAAGGCATACGAGTTCCCTAGCACACATCTGATGTGCTGAAACAGATGATTTAGACAATTATGTTCAGAACCATAAATACAGCAAGAGGTTCTGCTATTGCATGAGTGCTGTTTCTGCTCAGGTTTGGTTTTCCTAGATAAATCTGTGCCCAAACTCTCATTCTTCCAAGCTGCAGCTGCTACTGGAGGTTGGGTAGGTGAGCAAACAAATCTTGACTGGTCTTTTTGATGTTCTCTTAATGACTTCTTAAATATGATGAAGCTCTGGATGGGGATGAGCACTGAAAACAGGTGAAGCAGGCTGGTGCTGCACCCCTGCTGCTCACAGTAGGTAGGTCAGAGCCTCAGGAGGTCAGGCTGCTTCTGGGGCTCCTGCCAAGGAAGGCTGGGGGAACAGCCTTTACTAGAATAGCTGGAACTGCCCCTGTGAGAACTGAGAGATTTAAAAATTTACTGAAAACATAAGTATTTGCAAGTAAAATTAAAGGCCAGGCTGAATGCTAGCAGCTTGGAACTTGGTAGGTTACAGGTAAAGGTCATAAAATTTCTCCCTGTCTTGCTTTACTGTTTATTCTGGTCCCTAATGCCAGGTCTCTAATGCAGTCTTCCTGCTAAAACCTAGTAGCAGCCCCTGCTTTCAGTTTGTCCTCTGGGAAAGTATCTACATGAATTTAAATAGACCTTTGTCAGTTTAGTGGTGGTGGGAGAGAGCCCGTTTCACCCAAGAAGAAATTTTGATGGCTTATTTCCATCAAGACAACAGAAATAGTGCCCACAAAGATCAGTCAAAGAGCTTATTTAGACCAAAAGAACATTAGAAAGGACCCAGGCGTTGCACACTTGCCATGGCCTGGGCACAGCAGCCTGCTGGAGTTGTGTGGGTGTGAGATGCGGTGAGTGTGATGGCACAGGCTGAGCCAGCTGCAGGTGGGACTCAACTGGGTGGCTGGGTAGTGCTGTGCAGAAGTGGGAATGGTACCTCCTGCCTTTCTGTGGTGTTTAAAAACCAAAACAAAACACCACAACACACAAAAAACGCCCCCACAAAACCCAACAAACCTAAATAGCAACAGAACAACCACAACAAAAACTCTAAACAAACAAAAGGCAACCTAACCAAACAACCCCTCAGAACCCAAACCAACCAGCAAAAAAAACCCACAAAAATCACAGAATGTTAAGGATTGGAAGGGACCTCTAATGATCATGTAGTCCAACCCGCTGCCAGAGCAGAGCCACCTAGTGCAGGTAACAGAGGAGCGTGTCCAGGCAGGTTTTAAACATCTCCAGAGAAGAAGACTCCACAACCCTTCTGGGCAGCCTGCTCCAGTGCTATGCCACCCTCACAGTGGAAAAGATTTTCCTTATGTTTCTGTGGAAATCAACCAACCCCCTCACCAAATGAAAAAACTCAAAAAAAACCAAACCAAACCAAAAAAAAAAAACAAACCCAAAAACTAAACAAACCAAACTCAAGAAAGTTCTGAAAGCAAGAGCTGGGCCAATCCAGTGTACTAAACAGCAAATCTCTGCTGTTCTTTCTCCTGTCTTTCCTTTCTGGCTGCCTCCAAGAGTATTTGTGGCAGCTTTTGAGATCTTGTTCCACATAGTGTTTTCTCATCTAGCCTTTGCTAAGGAGCAGAGCTTTTACTTGTCTCTACATGTGCCATATACCCAGGAGAGTGAAATTTTAAACTCTGCACATATGCCCCCACTTTACCCTCCTGTTGCCTCTTCCTCCTGTTGGAACTGTTATGCTTTAAAGGGATTAATTACCCGTGGATTAAATGAGTGCCTCCATAGCCTGGTAGCTTGCCCATTCCCACATGAGCAAAGGTGGCTGTTTTGGTCCCTGCTCACATGAGTCTCTATACTTTTTAAATTTTTTTTTTTTTTTTTTTTTTTACAGAAAGAAGAATTAAAACTTTTAAAAGCATTATTGATTTTAAAATAAGTGTTTTTGTAGGTATTTTAATAAATATTCAGGGAGTTGGAACTGTAACCTTCTTGTGATGTGTGCAGGAGATTTAGACAGAATGATTTTAAAGTATCTAAAAACATTTAAACATCAATTCCAGCAGGAGATAGGGGAAAATGTGCCTTGTTTTCTGGATTTTCAAACCACATCCTGAGAGTATCATTCGTGTGATTTGCCATTTGTCTTTTTTTTTCTTGCAATGATTAATTGGATACAACTTAAATGGCTCCAACAGAAGGGGCTGACACAGCTTGCTGCTTAGGAGACGTTTCTAAAGAACAGAGGGGGTAGGACAGGTTCCAGTAGCTTTGAGCAAGCAGAGCATCTGAACCACCAGATCCTGGTGGACTACTGGAGCTATTGGATCCATGAAGAGTTTCACAGCTTTTCTCCCACTTTATAGCTTTGTAATTCTGGAACCTGACTTATTTTTCCTACAGTTATTAGAGATTAAACTTTTGCTGAGAGGAATGTTTTCTATTGCCTTGAAAAACTTTTTTTTTTTAAATTTTAAATTTTGGCAAGAAAATAACTTTTCTTTTGAATTTGATTCTGGTGGAACCTTTTCGCTCAATACCTTCTGCTTGGCAGCTGAACCAAAAATAAATTATTTGCACAGCTCTAATGGTGTCAGTAAATTGATTTCCGTGGAATACAAGACTGCATTTCCTCTTTGGAATGCCCTAAAGTGATCGTTATTAATGATAAATGGCAATAGAAATTTTGCAGAGAAATTAATAGCTTAGCTGTTGCTCTGAAATGAGACAAGCAGTGTGGATGCCCTTGAAGGATCCTGAACATCTCTTCCTTTGCACGCCGTCTGCTCCTTGCTCGTGAATAGATTATAGGAAAGCCACACTCTGGTTTATTTGCTATCTGGCTTACTTTATTATGAGCAGTGTTATCAAAAGCAAGGGAGATTATGTAGCTGTGTCACCTGGCCCTGCTGTCCTGCATGCCAGCAGAAGATGTGCATGGTGGGTATTGCACTTGCTTTTTGTTTTTTTTTCAAAATAAAGCTCAAGACCTCAACTTGAAATGATGATGGTTGATTTCTACAAGATGAAGGGATTTAGCAAGTATGTACTTTCTCAGCTATATTAATTTCAGAGACTTCTGATGGGAAAACAATTGAGAAATCTTCCTTTGAAAGAAGGGAATGAAACAAGGATGAACAAATAAACTTTAAAGAAGAAATTTTGACTAGCAGTATCTCACTTTTAACGATTTTTAACAATTAACCTGATCTTAAAGCTCCTTTCCTGCCATGCTGAAATGAGCAATGACCTTTGTCAGCTCTTCTGTCAAAAGTAAACTCTGCGAAGTCTGATGTTCAGTAATGAGTGCAAATATTATCCTGGGTACTTCCCTCCCAGTTTTGTGCTAAAAAAAACCAAACCACCAACCTGATTAGGAAGATTGCAGGAACTGAAACAAAATGGGAGAAAGGGAGAAAAAAATTTCCCCCTCCTGAAGAAAGATAAAAATATAATTGACTATTTTAAAAATGAGCAATGACCTTTGCCAGCTCTTCTGTCAAAAGTAAACTCTGCGAAGTCTGATGTTCAGTAATGAGTGCAAATATTATCCTGGGTACTTCCCTCCCACTTTTGTGTTAAAAAAAAAACAAACCACCAACCTGATTAGGAAGATTGCAGGAACTGAAACAAAATGGGGGAAATTTTTTTCTCCCTCCTGAAGAAAGATAAAAATATAATTGACTATTTTAATCTGAAGCTTCCAAGGGTTTGGTGGAAAACTCCTGTGGTATGCTCCTGAAATCTTACAGGAATTATAAAAAGTGCTGAACACTGATCTGTGAAAGCCATTTGTAGCTGACTTCGTGCAGTTCTGTTTTGCCTTTGGAAAGTAAAATCAATTTCAGATTAACATTGACAGGGAGGTGTTGAGATGTGTGAGTCAGCATTTAGATATTTCTACCAGCCTGATTGGGGAGACAGAGAATTGTGATGGTTATTTCCAATAACAGTGCTAGCCTGGAGTACCATTGGCAAACTAAGTGAAGAAATGCTTTCTTGCCTTGTTCTGGCACAGTTCATGAAAAACTAAAGTTAATACCAATATAGAAACCCGAAATTTATCTTGATATTTAGAAGCTTCCCCCCTGCCCCTTTACAAAATAATGCTGTCGTTGCTTTCACTGTGTTAGAAGTTTTGTTTTGAAATCTGGAACAGCTTTTTGTGGTCTGAAGCACTGTTTGGTGTAAGTCAGTGCAGCATGATTGAAGCAATGAGGGATTTCATTGTTCTTATCCACAATCTCTGAGCTACATTTAATAACCCTTTATAATAATCTTTCCACTATACTGAATTATGTATTGATTCTCCTTTTACAGTAGCTTCATTGCAGAATTCCAGAAAGAAAATAGGCTTTTAGATGTCAACCCAAAACTCTTTACAATTTTGTATATACTATTACATATAATTCTGTGAGGACCTAATCATATATTGTTTGATTTCAGTGAAACAGCTCCCATTGACTTTACTGAGAGTTGGCTGGGACTCGGATTTGAACTATTGCCATGTTATTGAAAGTACAATAAGCATTTTTATTCAAGTTTCAATCTCTTTTATGGCCTTGTATTTTAGCTCTGTTATGCCTGTGGTCCTGCTACATCTAACAATACGTGGGGTACTGCAATCCCTGACTGCAGCTTTTGGGGAGACACATGTAGAGTTGACTTTAAAAGTGAAAAGTCTTTATGTGTTTTAATTGTAAATGTTGTTGATGGAGCTATTGCACATGCTGTGTGGTACAGAGGAAGAATCTGGAAGATGGGTTTGTGGCTCTGGTTTCACAGGCTCCTTTGGCTGAAGTTCCAGAGGTTAAGAGCTCTGTTGCATGCAGAGGTCTCTGATCATTGATTTTTAGTGGCTGCTGTAACAGAAAGTAAGAGTGGCATTTAAGAGAGACAAAGCACCTTATTAAAGTTAATGCCTTTGATTTGCTTCAAATCATCTGTAATCCACGTGGACCTATCATAATTTATACCTTGCTTGGTCACAGCAATAAGTCTAAAACTGTCATGTAACTGGCATTAATGCTTGTGCACCAGAGAAATTGTGTGTACTGCTTACTGAAGTTGGTGTCATGGTATTTATCTCTCCTTGCTTAGAAGGTTACCCTCAGCTTAATTGGTGTGTCTCATTATTTATATTGCTAAGAAAAAAAGGATTAAATACCAAGAGAGAAAGATAACAGAGGTTTTGCTTCATAAGATAAATAAAAATCAATTTCTATTTGTTTCTAAACATGATAAATGTGGCTAGGTTTTCCTGTCTTCCCCACTGCCCCCAAAGTCTCGAGCCTCCTGAGGATAATCTTAATAGGATAAAGTGGCCTTTGAAAGGCAATTAGCAAGATTCCTATGAACTGGTCCATGCATGTGCCGTGCTCAAACCCCTCCTGATTAATGCTCATTTTAATTCCATTTCTTGGGATTTATTTACTCATTTCACATATAATGTATTTAGTTCCTTTAACCCTGCCCTGTGATTTGAAAACACATTGCCACGTTTCAGCTTCATGTACAGCTGCACTTCTACCTGCTGCCCCTGTGAGCAGACAGCAGCCTGGGTGCAGGCTGGACACTCAGGTGTCTCTGCTCATCTGGACCAAGGGTGCTTGAGTCCCAACAATCCAGGACTATTTTTCATTAGTGTGGACTAGCTAATGACCTTGACTGCTTTGTTTTTGGGGTTGTTTGGGTAGGTTTCTTACGTAGGTATATTTCTTAGGTATAATGGGAGAGAGACTTACATAGCACTCTGAAAACTAAGTCTATCTGAAAATCCTTTGAACTGGGATGCCTAGTAATTAAAATCCCAAAATCAGTAGCTGGTGTTAGATTTTCATAAGGATATGATGCAGCAGCCACATGTGGGTTATATAACAATGAAAAGTGAGCTTAGATCACAATCAATAAAATGTCTGATCAATACCAATAGTTAATATTGTAATGATTTTTATGAAAACTGGCATGAGTGAGGAAGACACTGGGCTTTTTAGGATGAAATTCAGCACCTTCTGTTGGCTCTCTTGATTTTATTTGAAAGGAATCATGCTTTCTAGAAGTTGTACACCTACTATAACAATGCTCAGTGGAAAGCCTTATGCTATACTCATGAAAATGATTACTTATTCTTTTAATCTTTCCTATGAAATTCCAGCATTTTTCACTCCTTATCCAGTCCCCATCCATGGCCACATTTTGATAACTCCAGGAAAAATCAGGCTCCTGTTAAGTGTCTTCCAGCAGATACTATTAAGTTGTATTTAATTAATATTGCTCCTTTAGTACTGTAGCTTCTGTTCAGGAAGACTCTACCTCCAGGAGGCTTTTGAACCTGTTTCATGTACTTGAACACCTTTTGTGAGCTGCACTTCTTCCTTTTATGTTTATTTCAGTCGTTGGAAATTAGTACAGCAGGGAAAGTGAGGTCCCTGGCACCCACCTGCTTCCTTGAGCTCAAACGCTCCAAGCACCAGCCCACCTACAGAACAGAAATAAGCAAACAAACAGTCCTGACCAGAAGGTTTCAGCAAACAGCATGTACTTCTTGTTCAAAATTAAATGAGTAGCAGAACCTGTCTCAAAACAGCCTGGTTGGGGGGAACAGAGAGAGGAGGTCGATTATTGAAATTGCATCCTATTTACACCACGTACAGAAGCATCCTGTAGCTGGTAAACAATTCTAACTGCTAGAAGTAATATGACCTCTGAGGCAGGAAATATCTTCCTACATCTGTTTTCACTTAGTGAGAATTTTAGTAGATCACTGTTGGAAATAAATAGAGATTAATACCTTTTCCTGGCTTTACAACACTCTATAAAGTGTTGAAAATATTAAAAATAATTCAATATGTCGTGAAAGATAAACATGAATAGGGCACTTAAGGCTCAAGAATTTTGAGCTGGGATGTTTTCCAGGGTTGTTTGGGGGACCTTGTCTTGTGCACAGGCTGTGGCTGCCAGACTGGGAAATCAATGCTGAAGGCAACCTTACACCCAGATGGTCACTTGGAGCCCATCATGCTAAAATTGGTCTGAATAGTTGTGGGTCAGACCTGAACCGGATGGAGTCACTGTCAGCACCTCTTGTCTTACCCCTTTATGGGCTTCTTCAAGATTGTTAGAGTGTTTTCTACTGGGACTTGCTTTAATTTAGCTGGTTTCTCTGTGTATTGATCTTCAGCTGTCAGCTAATTTACGGGCAGCATTCATGCAGCACAGCGCGTACAGTGTGAGGGTAGGAGACAGGAATTCACAAAGTCTTGTCCGTGTTGCTCATTAATGCACTACAGCTACATCTAGAGCAGTAAATTGGACATGCCTGGGACTGCCCAACGGCACTGGGGCCGGCTGGCTCTGAACTGCCTGTATCCATACCATTAAATCCTTTTGCTCTCAAAACGAGGGTGGCTGCATGCAAACTGCTGTGCGTGAGCCTTGACCCATGCAAGCTCTCAAACTAGGTCTGAGGATATCTGCAATTAGGCTGCAACAGGGAAGCACAAGCAGCAGACAGAAGGAGCTGTGCTAAATGGCATTGTGAGTGTGGCTATAGCTCTCAGCAGCCTTTGCCAGGCGTGGTGGTTTTCTACTGAGGATTCAGTATGGAAGGAAAACTTTAAGAGCAGTAAGAGCTGGAAAAAAAGCACATAGGGCTGTTGGAAATGCATACACTTATGAAATTAAAACCCTAGAAAAATCACTGCTTTTCCTTGGCCCTGCTCATTACACAGTGTACACAACACTTGGAGTTAAGTCACTGAGCCTGCTGGCAAACGGAGGCTATGAGGAAACATGCTTCTGTGGAATGCTGACTGGAAGTTTAGCTAATGATCTATTCAGCTCTGAGTGCCATACACAGATCATGAAACATTTACTTCCAATAATTAACTGTTTTGTAGTTGGGTTTTTAAATGCTTTTTTCTTTTTGTTCTGTTTTAATCCTACTCAGGCATATTGATAAACATGACTTTCTGCTCTGCTCTTAGAGAAAGTTGCAGCTGTAAAGGTTCCTTGAGTTATGCCAATCATCTGCAGATGTTCTTTGGGAAGCAAAAATTAAATAGTCTTCCCTGATGCCAATAAATTATAGAAATGTTAAATACACTCTTATCTCTAAAAAAATGTGCGCTGTGGTCACAATGCATCAAATACTGCTAATATAATGATGACCTTTTAAAAGAAAGCACATTATGCTGTAGCTCTCTTCATATTATAACTGTGGAATGCTGGTATACAAAAGTCAAGCTATTAAACAGTGGGAGAAATGGAGTGAAAATAATGTCTTTTGCCTTTGTCTGATAGGTACAATTCTTCTCTTTTTTTTCCCCCCTGTATTAAGTCATGCTCTTCTTGAAATTATAAAACACAGAGATAGATCAAATACAAAGTAACATTTTGGGATGTCAAATCCTACTGAGTTTTGATGGATTGGATCAAAATCCCAATGACCAAAATCTATTGTTCAATAGCAAAAGTGAGTAGAACTGCAGAGGAAGATAAGCAGGGTCCTTGCCCAAGCTCCTCATGGTCACAGTATTAGGAAATAAGGAACAAATATCAGTTTAGAGACCAGGTGCCTGCTCAGAACTAAGGAGACTTCTGCTTATTCTTCAGCAGCCACAGGTGTCATGTGGGTAGACCATCTGAGCCAAAAGCCTCAAAAATTTTAAGGTATTTTTGATGGTCTGTGCCTAGGCATTCACCCCTCTGTCCACCACTGAAATGTGGGATCATAACCTTTTCTTCCTTTGCAAATGTGTTATGTGATTGATTAAACTCACATTTGTAAATTATTTGGGTGCTATGATGCTAAAGAAGAATATTAAATACCTGCAGGTGCTGAGGAAACTCCAGACATGTTGCAAATATTTGCTGGAGGAGTAGGATTTAATTCCTAGGGCCATCTCTTTGATGCCTTTTCTACCAGTTTATTCACTTGGAATGATTTTTTTTTTTTTTTAAATTTTTATTTCTGCAGAATAAAAGAAGAAACTTTCTAATATTTGACTGTCTGCTATTAGGGTGGGAGTACAGAAGCAGAGCTAGTCTAAAACATTAGTAGATTTGAAGCCATGTTTAAGAGAAGAAGGCTATGCTACTTGGCATGGTGATGGCATAGCTATGATTTACGTTAGTGTACTTTGACTCAAAATGGGAAGGCATTAGATGTTTGATATGACTACTTCTCCAAGCATTGATTTTTGAGGTTTGATCCTAGTGGATCTCAGTACCAGGTTAGATTCTCTTTGGTGATGATAATAAGGAGCAGATGCATCTGATTTTGCACTTGTGGAGGCTGACAGTCATTTTCTGTGCCTCAGTATGTGCCTGGTGGAATGGCCTGTGCAGAGCCAGCATGGAGGTCTTCCTGACTGTGAGCAGCACGTCCTTCATTGCCACACCATTTGCAGTGTAGCTAATGCAAGACTGTGTTGTGTTTGCACACAGAGTTGAATAAACTCATGCTGTTATAATTTTCTGATTTTTTCCACTGTATAAACGGCTTGCTCATAGCTTGTCAATCAACTTCTACTTTGGTACTGCTAATTGCATAGGGAATCATTAAAAACTGCCTAAAAAAACTTTCAAGGCTGACATTAAATAAGTCAAAACGTTCTAAAGCATTGTGTTTATCTTCTAGCAAGATAAAAGTTTTTCAGAAGGTCTTTCAACCTGGAGGATCAAAGGGAGCATTTTGTTTGTAACGTGTACCCACCAGTGCATACTTTGTTTCACTTTAATTGCCATTCTTGTCGGCTGTCTATTAACAAAACCCACCAGACTCTACAGAGGGATAACATTAATTTGTGAGTAATGGACAATGCTGTGTGAAATATATTGCTGAATGTAACTCATTTAGTGTTTGAAGACTTAAACTAAAGTCATCCTTAGAATATTATGAGTTCCTCCCTCCCAAAACACACTAATTAACAGCAGTGCTTTGCCACTGTAGTCAGTAGGAGATGTTGAACTGTCTCCTCTGAGAATGGGGCCACTTTCCTGGGTTGCTCCCAATCTCTCTTCCAGCTCAGTTTGCCTGGAGGACACCTTATTTGAAATGACTCTGTCCTCCAGAGCCCTTTTCAAATTAACAGCCCTCAAACTTCCCAAGACTCCTGAGTGAAGTCTTAATTTTAAAATATAAATGAAGCATCCCAGCAACCTTTAGATTTCATTGGCCTGGTAGTTCTATGGACCCCATGGTAACTGGTAGTGAAGCCAAATTTACCAGCTTTCTTAGCAGCATTTTATGCCAAAGCTTTTGTTTCTGTGCCTGATGGTTGTTTTGAGCATGTATGATGATGCCAGCATGTGCCAGGCATCTCTGGCACGTGTCTGATGTCAGGATCAACAATATTCATACTCTCAACATTCCAAGTTACTGAAGGAGTCCACAGCAGCTGATCTCTGCCTGGCAAGGATATTTTGCATGGGAGTAGCCTTGCTGAAGCACTGGTTAACTTAATTTGCCTGGGCTACAGTGCATGCACTGCAGGTCCTTAGCTCTGTAATCAGTAAGTTGAAATGTTGTAGCAACTTTTTGTAACTGATCTGTATTTGTCAGGTTGAGGCTACTCAGTTTAAATTAGGTATGGTTTAGAACTGGTGTAATGAACATGGTTAATTGCTGCAGTTCTTAGTCTGTCAATAAACTGAATATGCTGACAAAACCTACTGGTTTAATAATTACAGATGGACAAAGATAAGTGTCCTTTCTGCTTCCAGAGGTCTGTTCTGCTGCTTTTAAAAATCAATCCTTCTGGAGATTTCCCAATCATTATATTGTATAAAATCAGCAGCATTAGTCTCTAAACCAGTGTTTAATTTGTAATCCTCACAAATGAAAGTTATTTCTGTGAGTGACTACACCATTCTTATCTGTGAGTTCTTTGTTAACATGGGATGTACAAATATCTTCTGACAACTTCTAGAAATCTTAATCCAAGATAAACTGCCATTGAAGTTTTGATTTTTTTTAAATCAAGCCTATATGGTACATGTTTTTAAACTGACTGATGAAATGTTCAGTACTTTTTCTATGTCCATTCACAGCTTAGAACAACTAAATCAAGTTTCAGAATGTCCATTTGTTCTATGACTGCTGCTAGATGTTTACCATCTGTGGTAATGCTGGACATCTGCGAGTCTGAAGATACAGGCTCAAGGTCAGCAAAAGTGAAGATGATGATGATTTAATACTTTTCTGTCTAAATTGGCACTTGATTTCAAAATATGTAGGGAAAAACTGCTGATGTTTTCAAAGTCATGGAACATGTTATAAAATTTCAAAGTCTCCAGGCATATTTTTATCAATTTTTCTTTTATTTCAAAGGAAGTTATCATTATCTGCCAGCCTAAAGCTCAGTTATGTTCTAAGGTTTAATGCTGAAAGTACTGGCCACTTTTGAGGGAGAAAAATTAGGCTAAGCAGAAGCTCATAAATGTGCAGATGTCTAGAGGGTTTTATTTCTATCAATACTGTTTCTCTTGTGCACCTACTTAATTAATCATTTTATCATCATTCAAAATACTGTTACCAAAATTATTACCATATATTAGTATATTTTTTTTATGTATGCTGTAAACCTCCAGAATTAATTTTTTTCCTCTAGAAGAGTAAATTACTTTCCTCTGTTGTCTTCATATACTGGAATGTTGATCATGCTTATGAGAATTTTGAATTATACATCTCAAATTTCACATCATGATACATTCCCCTCCTCCCTCCCCCTGGATTTTGTGACTAGTGTTGGTTTAAAAAATGCCAACTAGCAAATTAACCCCCTCCCCAAAATTTAAAGTTTTGTTGGCAAATCATTCTGTAAAATATTCATAAATTATTTGTGATTATAGCTTGTAATTATTAAAGCTAATGTACCTTAATGTAAGTGGAAAAATAACTGTAGGTACTGTTAAGGTTGTCTAAGCATTTGTGTTCAACTTATTAGTTTTTTTAACTTCTCACATCCAAGACATTTTTCCTCAGTTGTTGTCTGTATTTTTAATGAGTTTGCATTTTAATTGATCTTAAAAAACAGATCTCAAAACCAAAATGCTTCTCACCTCAAAGAGGAAAGTGGGTATTTTTATATACAGCAGAAATAAAAATGCCTATTTATTTTCTGTAAAACAAATCTAGTGTACAGCTCAGCCAATGTAGGAGGACAGCTGAAATTCAGTAATGCAATATTACTCACTGTTAAGAAACATTTTTATTTGGGTGAAAGCTGGTTTTGATTTGGCAGGGATAGAGGACTTAGTTTAAATAAATAAAACAGAATATAGTGTGTGTTTGTGGCTTGCTTTATTGGGCAGTGTGGATATATCCCTCCAGAGGCTTTGGTACTTTGCAAGATTCAGGCTTGGGTAAAAAACGAGCTGATTTTCTTTGTATGTGGCATCATGTCACATCTGCCTCAAAAGCGTGGGTTGTTCAAATCTTCTTTTCCAATAAAGTATGATTCCAAAATGCTAGAAAATTCTGTCTATTAAATGAAGAGTAAATAGTTCCACTAACAGTGCAAAATGCTAAACGTAAGTTTACATGAAAACTCAGCTTTATTTTTTCCTTGTAAAAATGTTCTGTAATTGCATAGTTGTATTCTATTTGTCAGTGGAACTTTCTTAGTTATGTTTTCTTTTGAGAGCTCAGTGAAATTAGTGTCCATGAAATTAATTTATATCTTAGACGCCTTTTAGAGGCTGTAGAAAAAATGTTGCCTTCGTATTGCTGTGAAATCATTCTAAATAATTGTGCTAAATTGTATTAAAAAGCTCCAGGATAGAGGAGACAGAGCATGAGGATAAAGGTCATATATAATTTCTCCTCTGCAATTCAAGTGAGGTAATTTGACATTACACAGTCAACTGAAAGGCATCTTTTGCAATGGAATAGTTGGAGGTGAATAACATCGTTTTCACTGCTTGTTCCAAGTCATATTTCAAATGGCAGCTCGTCCAGAGAGACTCTCCCTCCTACTAGTGATTTACCTGGGGAGTGGGGGTGGCAGATAATAGAAGGAAACACTACAATTGTGTACTAACTGAGAGACGTAGCACATCCATGCTTTTGAAACAGATGCTGAATGATTTGCTCCTGACTGGACCAATGAGACAGCTACTGCTCTTACATGGCTGGTTTTCTTGGCACATCATTTATCTATTTGTAGTTTTTCCAGCACATGCTGGAATTTGTTGTGACAAATGCTTTCACCTGGTTACTGAGAAAAAAAAGTGTATGCATACCAGTAGAGCAACCTGCATGGGACTCCAGGACTATGGAAGCACTGAGAAATTGTGTTGAAATGTGGTACCTCTTTGACTAATTCTGGTTACTGAGAAAAAAAAGTGTATGCATACCAGTAGAGCAACCTGCATGGGACTCCAGGACTATCAGCATGACTTCTCAGTGCTTCCAAATGTGGTACCTCTCTGACTAATTTTTTTGATAAATCATTCTGTGTTAGAAACATGGAGCCTTCTACTCATGCAGCATGATAAGCAGACCAGTAGAAATTAATCCAGCACAATCCACTGTCAAGAAGAGAAGGGTTAAACTTGCAAAGAAAACATGGAGAAACAAAGCAAGCGAGCCGTGTGCTGACCTATGGATCTTTGAGGTTACTGGATTGCAAGACAGCCAATAAACTGCAAAAGCAGTGGAACTACAGCTAGATCATGCACTCCCCTAAGCCTGGAAAGGAATGTGAAGCAAATGCTCTTTTCCTTTGTCTCTGAAGGGAAAAGAAGTCAAAGAAACAATATTGCATGATTAATGCAATAAATGATTAGAATAGCTAACAGGTTCTGGGGTACTGTCTCAGCAATTTGGGGAACAAATAAAATAAATGACAGTTGGTTTTTATAGAGCAAACCTATAGACCAAGCTAAAGAGACAAACGTGACAGATGTGGGAATCCAGCTGCCATGGCAGAGGAGAAACTGAAATGCCCAGTTCTGGGTGAACTTGTCAGAGGTCAGAATTCTGTTTTGCCATAGAAGGAAGAAGAGCAGCTGTAACATGCAGAAATGGAAAGAAGTTTCTGGTGGAGGAGGAGCAGGACGATAAATGTTTTGTCATACCCCAAACATTCAAATGACCATCTATCATAGAAGGCTGCCAAACTTCCAGCTGTCCTGTCTGCAACCAGGCCACTGGTACAGATGCCAGCCCACTGCCGACTGGCCTCTGGGCTGCTGCTGCAGCGTGCCCAGCACCACTGGTACACAGAACTGTTGGGCTTGGGAAAGATCACCTCTCAGGAATGCATGGCAAAATCGTTCCAAGGCCAGGGCACAGATAAAGCATAATTATTTAAAAAAAGCCCAAGTGATTCTCCAGGGTGAGCAAAGTTGGAAAACTCCTGAGACTTAAGTGGTAAATGTCCTATATTTCAGAGTGATATCAGAGTAATAGAGGGGAGTAGTCAGCTTTCTGGAGGAACGAGTTCAGCCTGCAGTGACACATAAAGAATATGAAGGTTCATTAAACAGTATGTGATGCATACAGACCTTTGCAAGATAGGTATTTATAAAATATTCTGGGGAGGCAGAGGGGGGTGAGCAACAGAACTGATCTAGGGAAACTGTGAAACTGAGAACCAACCTCATCAGTTTCAGGTTGGTGTGTCTTTGTTTTAACAGCCATTCCTACCTTGTTTTTTTTATCCTTGTTGTTTCCAGTGTATAATCTAGGCAATTATACTCACAGATTTACTTTTTTATTTACAAAAAGGGTCTGAATATATACTATGCATAATAAACAGTCACCACGGTGTGTTTTTATCAAAACAGATGATCAAGAACATGGCACAACATGCTTTTCAACTTACTTGTGCTGGATTAGAAGCTTAATATCTTTTCTCTTATGTTTATTTCAAGTTCTGTTCTTTAATCCCACGTAATGGAGTTAAAGATTTTCTTTTTTGCAGCTTTTTCTGGTTTCCCTGCCTGTCACCTTTACTGGATATCTGAGCCACACTTAATATTGCTGCTTAGACTGATGTGTATTAGTTCAAAGTAGAGCTACATATTTTAAATTGATCAAGGTTTCTGAAGCAATTATAACAGCTGCTTTTAGAAGACACAGTTGCAGTTTTCATTTTGATACTATATGAAAGCATAAGTTTCTTCAAAGCTGCAAATGTAAGCCAAGTAAAAGGCAGCTGGTAATTATTCTCTAATAAACATAGCAGGAAGTACATGACAAACCTTAGGGGATATATATATTGCCTGCAGAGCGATTAATACAAATCTCAGGACACTTAAAAGAAAATTCAGCCTGAAAATAAATGTGTATTTATATATGTATTTGAGTCCATTCCAAATTAACAGGTCTGTTGTGATCAAATTTGCTATTTGTTTGCTAACTCTCCTTTGCTTATCTTTCAACAGACTATAGCACTTTAGAGGAAAACTGTTATTCTTCATTAACTCTTAATTCCATTTACAAAATAGTTCTGGCTTCAAATATCTGTTTTTCTTCTCAATCCCAAATAATTACAGTTTTGATACCTTAATTCTCTCTCTGTTTTAATTGGTTTTGCTTGTAAACACTTGAGCATAGGTAAAACTTAATGAATCTCCTTGCAATGACCCAACTGCTTACAAACAACTGACCAAAATTTTATTCTGATGATTTGTGTGGCACTATGCCTCCTAGTTTTTCTGGTCTATTATTATCTTTTCAGAATGCCCATTGCTATATCAAAGGTGTTTGTGGAAAGATACAAGCAGAAGAGACAAAAGAGTGACAGCTGGAATCCTTGAGAGAAGAGCAGAGAAACTATCTGCAGTACAAGAGCCTTGTACAACGTACAGTTCACGGTTGCACTCGGGCTACAAGTGGTTCACTTTTTGCAAGGCTAAGGCCTGGTTTAAAAAAGAACATTAAACCACAACTGGACCCTGAGGGGAGAAAAGGGAGAGGGGGTTTACATGAGCTAAGTAGTTTTGATCAGGGATGGTAAAAAGCTTGACAAGCATGCAAGGTTACAATGTCAAGGAAGAATATGTGCTGTTGGTTAGCAGTCTTGTAAGCCAGAGGTGGAGGTAATTGGATTAGCAGAAATGTGTTGAGATGCAGGCAAAGACTGAGTGAAAGGAGGAAAAATAGAAACTCAAACTTCTGTAAATTTTAGCTTTCTCTTTCGCTGCAAGAGTAACCAGTTTGCTTTGAAGACTTTATTTCTGTGATATCCATGAACACAGGCTGTCATGGCTTTCTGAAGAAAGAAGAACTGTTATGAATCCTCAACTCAGTTGGTCATCTTGTTACTGCTCAAATACCAGACTCTAGAGTACTTAAAAGGAGTGAAAGACATTAAAAATGCAGTTTACATTCGGCCTCTGATCTAACTGAGAACTGTGTTCTTGTCATTAAAAAATGCGTCATCGTGGCTTTTGTCATTTAAATCCCATTCCTTCGTGTTGCAGCTTGCTGTAATTTCATATTCATGCTCTTTTATGATTGGCTCCATTGTCTGTGGTGTAGGCCACCCTGCCAGAGACTGTGTTGTATCCTTTTGTAAGATATTACATCACTGTCGCTAACACTGCGATAAATTGTGAGAGGTTATATTTCTTTGGGAGGCTGCTAAATAAAGGTCTTGTAGTTGAGATGTAAGCTTGCTAGGTGCTTCTAGCTCTATATCTGCTTAATTTCTGCCCCTGAAAGCATGGTTAGAACTTAGACATTTGTACTGGGGAAACAAAGAGCAAAGAAATATACAGATGTGTAGATTCATCCCACCTTCCTCTAGCCCTTATTTGAGATGTATCAGGACTTCAGTAAGTTTGTGTCCTCAGTTGAGAGAAAAGAGGTACCATCGAAGAGCAATTTTTAACCTTCTTAAGATCTACACTGTTATCTCTGCCAGTGACCCACCCACCCACTGACTGTGGAATGTCCTTAAGCTGACTCAGCCCCTGTTGGATGTGCTTTATAAGCCTGAATGAAGTGGAATAAGTAAAAATTTCTGTGCATTTTCTTTGTTTGTTTGAGTCTCATTAGGAGAGTGGGTTCTCCCACTCTTTCAGGCTGGACTGCATTGGTTTCCTATAGGTCTGAGCACAGTAATCCCCTGCTGACCGCACTGCTGGCTTGAGGGTGCTTTCCTCTCAGCCAAAGAGACAGTTAAGGTTATTAAACAAAGCTGGTGGAGCTAGATATAACCCTGTGTCTGCCAGTGGGCCATAAATCATGCTGCCCCCAAGACAGCAAAAATTGCAATGCTGTGGCCTAGACCCAGCAAGCCTCTGTTGTTCTTCCTCCCTTTTTAATAGAAACGGTCCCATTATGAAACACCTCGTAGTTTATCATGTGCTGATGCTCTTGCACCACGCCAAGGATGCTGCCATGAAAACAGGCACACCACAACCTTTAATTCTCTGGTTTCTGTAGCTGCTCTCCGAGAAAGATAACCAGCTGAAAATTGCGGAACGCTCTGTTTAGCTCTTTTTAGTTTATTTTATTTTTACAAATAACTAGCATTTTCATATAAACTGATAAAAAGCCTGTTCCCTGCTGATAGGGTAGTGGCATTCGTTACTGCATTGTGTGTTAGGTGGGGGAGAGTGTTCTGTTACTAATGGTTTAAGTCATGACTAATGCTATGTGCCAACAACAGAGATACAGATTCAAATTTAAATAAACTACCCAGGCGGTGTTTTACAGGATGTGTTTCTTGTTGGCAATTTGTTGTTCCTGGCAGCCTAGGATCCTCAGGCCGTTGTTACACCAGCCACTGGGATTAGAACACACACAGGCTAAGCTTATAAATGTTTCAAAACTGCTACATTGGAACAGCAAAATTTTAGAATGTTGGATTTTTGGATGTAATCAAATATTCTCTTGGAAGCGTTTAATGTGGAAGAAGCCAGATTTAGTGGGGTTTGATTTTATTATTTTTTTTAAATGCAACATCAGTGTTAATACTTCAGTATCCAGAATTCTAACAATGGATGCTGGGACAAAGTGAGCTTTGGTGTAATGAGGCACATTATTATCCTACCAAAACAGGTGGATTTGAAATGTTTTATCAATCTATGTAAACAAACCTGGTTCGTGCAACTATATCTCCATTAGCGGGGAATTTTCTCAAAGCATGGAGCACGTTTGGCCGCTTTCTGGTCACAAAAGCTATGACTCTATTGTAAGTTGAAAATAATTCTGAAAGGTGTATAGATGTTTAAGCCAGATATTACAAAAATTGTTCCTTTTACTTGCAAATGTTCTAATTTGATTCAAGTTATTTAATTCAGTTAAGTCATATTGTATATGTATCTTTCAGAAGTTTTACGACAAATATTTTATACCCATAATTCTCTTGATATATTAGTAGGGTGAAATTTTCATGTGGAAACATATTATAATAATTGATGTGATTAGAGATAGATAAGCTTTTGGTTTCATAAACTAGTCCTCAGCTCTGCAGCAGAGCGAGCAGGATTCCTGTTCAAGTAGGTCTGGGAGCTGTTGTGTTCAGCTTAGCTTCGTTACCTTTGTAAAGAGCTAAGTAACCAGCTTGTCCATCTCTTGTCCAATCTGTAACTATTACACTTTAGTGATCTAGGTTATGGTTTGGTGTGTTATATAGTAATACACAGGCTAAAGCTTCTGTGTGCTGGTTGCTATATGAAGACAGAGACAGCTCCTGATTCAACCGTTTACCGCCACTGGATAACATTGTGTTTTTCTTATGCTTCTCCCTACAATCCATCAACCTCTCTTTCCAACTAGAAGTGAGACAACTAAGTCAAATCTAGAAAGCTATGGGAAGAAAAGCTTTAGGTGTCAGAAGAGTTTTCTGTTTCAGCTCCATAAAGCAGTAGATTTTGTGGGATTTATCATTTTGAGACAGACATGGTTAAAATGCTTATTCACAGCATCGTTTAATTATTGAGGGCTTTCTTGTGTATGTTACAGAAGCATTCAGTACTTCTCATTGGACTTTAATGACAAGGAAGCAGGTTTTGAACTTTAGAGTGCTGGGGTTTGTCAGTCTGGCTTTTAATTTTTGTTTTGTTTTTAATTAGAGCAATTCTTTTTAATGAGATTAGGATACGGAACGTGGCTGTTTGAGATGTACTCTGCCGGGGCCCTCCACCTTTATCGCACCAGTGCTTCTGAAGTTCCCCTGACAGCTTCTCACAAACTCCTTTGTAAAGCACACCCTATTTCCTTATCTTTTCACTCGAATGCTTCACAAGTGTCTGTCTACAGACATTCAATTCCAAATCTCCAAATTAAAAACTGTTCTAAAGAAATACATGACAGGCTGGTGGATTCTTTGTCTCCCGTATCAGTCCATGAAGTAAGATTAGGTAAAAGGTATTTTTATATAAATTGGGGTCTCTGTTTTGTCTTTGCATTTATCTAAAATGTCAAAGTTAAATTTATCAGACACAAAGGTTTTGAGGTAGTGTAAAAAAATTTATCAATCTGATTATGATTTCATTAAAACCTTTGACACTCCTGATGCTGCTGCTTACTTTAATACCTAATATAATTAAAACAAAAGGGTTTTTTTTTAATTAGGAGCCAAATGTATGTTAGACTTGGTGTTTCAGAATAATAGTACAGCATATATTTGCTTCATGGTTATAGCTTTTGTTTAACCATATGTTTTAAATCATGTAATTACAGAATTAGTAGTCCAATGTGTCATGGAACTAATATATTGTTGAAGTGATGATTACAAATATCACAAACTTGTAATACATATTTACCACCCTATTCTAACAATTTTTTAATAGAGGAGCTGTGCACTGTGATTAGTAGAAAGAAAAAACCCTGGTCTTGTTCAGGTGGTATGAGTAAAGCATTGTTCAGGGATGCAAACCCCACTAGTATCCATGAAGTTACACTCTTATGTTAATTTGTCCTATCAAGTTATTCAGGATCTTGACTTCACTGAGAATTATTGAGAATTATTTTTTTTTCATTGCTGCAGAAAGGCATGAGCCTGTCTTGTTTTTTTGTTAGTATTTAGTCTTTTCATTCCTGCCCATGTTTAGGACAGAATTAGTCACTACTTCAATTATTGTTTCCTTTCTATAGTAATAAACTCGTTTCATTACTTCCCCCTCATTCTCCCTGGAATCCCTACCAACACATGTGCTTTATAACAGATGGGGATATGCTTTACAAACTAGTGAAATACTACTGAAAGTGGTGGCATTGCACTGGCTTATAACAACCAGCATGCTTGTCCTCTCATTTTAGAGGACTCAGATAATTCTTATGCAGGCTTTCATTAGTAATTGTGTTCCTAAGCCTCTAATCCTGTTCCCTTGTAAGAAACAGTAAAAGTCAAGTTAAATTCTGCAAAGTCAATAATAAGGTGACACCTTGGAACTGGGTAACAAGAATCTGCTGGTTCTTTGTGTCATGATTCCCAAAACATCACATCTTGCACACAGTTACCTCTGAAAAGATGCACTAAAAAAGGGGCAACGTATTATTTTAACAGTTACTCAAATTCGATCTGTCCCAAAGCTTGTTTGGAAGATCGTTAAAAGAAAAGGGATTTCTTGTGTCTGTCAGTGTTAGACTTTGGTAGAAGTCTCTTCCAGTGATTTGGCAGCCAGTCCAACGTGGCTCCATGCTTGAGCAGCCTCAGGAAGCCTGAGAGAACAGGTGACCTTGGGAGCGGGTGTCAGCACACACTGAGATCAGAATGGACTTCCAATAAACCCTGCTTGTGAGGGATCTGTTCTTAGCTTTGGTTGTGTGTAAAAGTTTTAGTTCTTCCTAAGCCAGAACTAACCACTAAAAACTCTATTATGGGGTAGAGTAGGTGTTTCTAAACAGAGACTTGGACAAAAATCAAACTCCACACAGTGCAGCAAGTACCCCAGGTATGTGCAATTCTGCAGCCTTCAGTCTCCTGTCCCCTGGAAACTTGGATGTGAATATCTAAGACACTGGAATAACTGTGATCAAGTTTGATTTATCTCTTAGACCTAGCAGGAAGCAATTAATTATCTAACTGTGATTTAATTCATTACTATCATTAAAGCAGAGGATAATATGCTTATTAGATCTAGCTGAAACAATGGTAGTCCTCACCTTTTTTCCCAGTACAGGATGGTGTGCATGTTAAAGTATTATTACTCTTTATCTTGGCATACAGTATCTAATTCTTGCCACATAAAATATCTTTTTGTGTAGCTTTTAGTAATGTGCTCTTTCACACATGGTTTTGAAAGCCTCATGCCCTAGTGAATTTTGCTCTCTCTGGAAACACAGTGTTGGTTATTCAATTATATGGCCTAACAATAATAATATAAGGTAAAGCCAAAGTTAGCTTAGCTTCCACATGGAGCTACCTGAACTACTTTTTCTCTTTGCATCTCAGTGCAGAGTTATGTTTATGTGCTTGCAGAGCCCTAGCTGGAATAGTCATATTAATTAATTGCTCATAGCAGAGAAGTATGTTAGTCAATAAACATCTTTTGTGGGTAATTAAATTGAAAAATTAAGTTGAGGGACTTAATCCCTGGATACAGGAATGCTTGTGATTATATTGCAAATCATTGTGTTTCTCTCCTACTGGAAAAAAAGAGGTGGGACAGTCTGTGTAGCACAAGGTAAAAATAATGGGGAAAAAAATTTGTTTTCTGTTGTTTTGGAGCATTTGCTTCTTGCTCAGTTTTTCCACCGACTGGTGCGTAAAGACCTTTTATACTTTACACAATCCTACCCTCCCCATCTCTGGTCAAAAAAGCCTCTCTCACATTTAGAAGGACAGGTTTTCTTAATGCTCTGGGGTAGTTCCTGACAGGTACATTCTAATCCTCAAAACTATGCAACAGAAGTAACATGTCTGTTTGTAGACTTCAGAGTCAACCAGATACGGATTTGAGGTATTTAAACAAATCCAACAAACAGGAGGCTGAGACGAATCTTTCACTCAAGCTGTTTCACATACACTTCAGAATGCTTGTGTAAAAAGCTCGGCTGTAATACCTACATTTTAATGCAACATTTGGGAAGAAGGCATAATCTATAAAACCCACAAACCCAACATAACAACTTTACATTAATTTATTTTCCTGCAGGTAGTACCTCAATGTTTAGAGGTGTTTTGGAGAAAATATATGAATTCATCTAAAGAAAAAAAGTTACATTTTCTCCTATCATTAAGCTCTCTTCTAAGAATGCTTATTATAATTTGGCAGCATGGCAGGATTTATAATATTGAACATATTGTGTCAGCTCTCTTGTTTGCAGGAGGATAAAGTTCCATTATTCAGAGCTTTGCTTCAAATCCTTCCATTGTTGTACAATTAAACACAGCCCTTTTTTAGCACTAACCCTCATATTCAAGAAAATAAGCTTTCAAGATGAAGTATGTAGCATTTACATTTTACAGGTAATGTATTGAGCTCATAATGTGAAAAACACCAAAGCTTTGAGGAATAGCACACGTCTGAGGAGTCAATGCTGGACACAATTTCTGTTCATCTGGGTCCTTTATTCTTTGTGTTGGCTGAAGACAGTGTCCATGTTGCAGAAAGCACATTGACTGGATAGGAAGGATTTTTTTTCCCATCTCTCTGTGTTTAATCATCACACTAAAAACTTAACATGATTTTATGATGTAAATAAGTGTTGGTGAGGTGAATTATGTCTTTGTACTCAAGCTATTTACTTGGGCCTTGTGGAAGTATAGAGCTAATTCTGAGGGAATACAGAAGACTTACAGCTCTTAGTGTTTTCCATTTTTCTTATTTTATTTTTTTTTATTTTTTTTAAAATCATCAGGTTATATCTCAAACAGGAATGCTCCGTATCTTCCCCAGAGCTAGAACACTTGGATTTCCTTGTTCTCAATCACCTAAACTCAACTCAAATTGAAAGCTCACAGTTCCATTTTTGATCTGTTGTCTCTTTGGACAATGGGTGTCTACATGGGTGATGTTTTCTTGTTCATGTGGAACTTGTAATATTGATAGTTTTTTAAATAGATCTATGACTTGGTCTTGTAACATTCAGAGCATCCAACTTCTGCAAAAGTCAAGGAATTTGGATTCTTTTAAGTATATTTAGTTTTTTCACTGAGTTCCAGGAACCCTTTGATTATGCTTTGTTTCTTCTTATGTTTTGAAAATAAGCAAGTACTGAAATAACTTAGAAACTAGAAAAAGTATAAATGTTCCATATGACAAGT
>NW_008627963.1:2014-56265 GCF_000691845.1 Merops nubicus | reverse complement strand
TTTCCCTAGCACAAGTCCTAGAACTCAGGCCTGAAGCTCACCTGTCACCATATATAGCTAGAAACAAGTTTGGAAATAAGTGGCTATTCCCAGCACCATTATGAAGTTTTGGAGTGCAATGGAGAAACAGCAGTTTTCAGTGTTGTGATTCTAGCATTGTTTATTGTGCAACACTGCTCATATTCAGTTCATATAGTCTTTTTTTTCCTTACATGGTAACTTGGATTACACACCTTAGATATTGTGTCAAGTCAGAGGAATAAAGACTGGAAAATTTACTTTATAATATTTAATATTGCCATCATTTCCTAACTTAAATTCTACTCCTAGTTTAGAAATACAAAGAAACATGTTGGTTCTTGAAGGTGGCTGTTTGGTGAACTCTCTTTGTTGTTGATTTTCTTCCACTAATGTTCTTGCTGCAAGGGAATGTGCACTATTGGAGGGTTTACAGATTGCTAGTACTGTAATGAAACAGATGCTAATATAGATTTCAGAAAGTCTCCAAATGAGGCTTTCTCTGTGCTAGATCCCTAACGTTACAGCCCTGTTTTGCTGGAGTTTGCACTGATGTGCAGCCAAAACCCCACTGCAGTTACAACTGCCAGCCTAAAGCTTTCTAGCAAGTCTGTTGTTATCTGGCTTAGTCTATTATTTATAGCCAGAACATCAGTTCAGATAAAGACTCCACTATGTTGTGCCCTGGCTAGAAGTTTTCAGCCTAATTACAAAGTCAAGTGGTTTCTGTAAACAAGGGAGAAGCCATAGGGCAGCTCTGTGCATGGCCAGATCAGTTCCCAGTCAGTTATTTGCTACCTACTACTGAGTTTGCTCCTGCATTCTCTGTGCATTAACTTCTGCTGATCAAGGAGGAACAGATTTGTTTTGAAAGGAATGAGAGGAACCCTCCCCCTGCAATTGTTTTTCCTCATTACTGCTGCTAATTCTTCTAGGAAAGTCCCTAAATGATTCCTTTCTCTTTCTGAAAGCTGCCCTTTTCATGTGTTTGTACAGAGTTATCAGATCCCACCTTGTGTTTTCTCTCAGCCAAGCCTGCTATGTTTGGCTCTCTCAATCATTCCCTTGGATCAATATTCCTAGCTCCTTGATTATTTGTATTTCACTTCAGTGACTGGTCAATATTTTTGTGTGAGGGAGTGCAATATTCCAGATGCCATTGCATCACAGCTACAAAAAGCACAATTGCTGTCCTTCTGCATGAGGAATGTGATCCTGCTGTAGCTAGTACCTAAACATGTATCATCCTCTTCCTCCTGCTGTCTAGTGATGTGTGGTTTGCCCCTGCCCTGGCTGAACTCAGGATGCTGTTCCCTGTGCCTCCAAACAGCCCAAGCAGCTGTAGTATGAGAGTGTTTTGTTTGTATGGTTTGTTCATCCCTTCAATTGGTGCCTGAACAGGATTCTTTGGAAAAAAAAGTAAACGCTTAGCCAGAATTCTGCTTGGAATAATGTAAAAAATTCCCTTTGACTTCAGCTTTTTTTCAGTTAGACTCTTACTGTAACATTTTGGATACTATTGTGAAGTAATGGTTTTGTAAATTGTCTTTTTCTGGGTAGCAATTACTCTTTTATCTTGGACTGAGATGCATATTTTAGGTCTTACATGTTAAACTTTCAAAATCAACATGTATGGAATTTACATCTATTTTTGACTTTTATTTGACTGTTATTGAAATTTTTCTGTAGTCAGAAAAATAAGTGTACACTTTATCCTTGGGGAAGAAGTATTTCTAGACAAAGCAAATCATTATTTCAGGGCTCTTCAAAGATCAAAGGCACAGAAAACTTTAAGGAAAAGCGGTGGTTATTTTTTTTAAAAATCAAAATGTAGGCTGTGTTTTGAAAGACATGAGAGAGGATAAAGGATTTCTAAAAGGTAATCTTGGGCTATATCATTAAGAGAAAGTTCGTTAGTGATCTCCACATAACAGATTGGTATTATTTTGATTTGTGTGAAAAGTTCATTTAATATAGCATCCACCCTTTTTTGCCAAAACCTTTCTTGAAATAATTTGGCAACTGACTGTAGTGATCTTAAAGACTGCAGGATTTTAATTAAAGCAGTATATAATGATGACCTAGTTAATATTGTTTATGAAATCCAACAGAAAATTGCAGTGTGAGTAGGGTTTGTAATTGAATAAGTAAAACTGAGTAACATCTTCCATGTGTAATCATTGTGTGCCAGAAATAGGACTTTTGAAAGAAGAGGATACTATAATATTGTTTGGAAAGTCAACTGATGATGAGGGTCTGCACAACAAGTCAAACTAAGCATAGATCTATCACTGTTTTCATGAATTAGTGTCTGTAAAAGACCAGGCTGGGTATTTGGCTTGGAATGAGTGTTCAATCCATCATGTAATTTACCCAAATAACCAAGCTAATGAGTCATCCTTTTCAGATTCTATGAGGGCTCATGCATTTCATGTTAAATATGAGCTCGAGCGCCTCACTTGATGTTAAACATTCAACGAGTGGATAGATCCTTCTACTTCAGAAGGATTATTAGTGTACTTATATAATACAGGGATTTCAGTATTCTATTAAATTGTGCAAATAATGCTTGCTGTAGCCCCCTTGAGGCTCAGGTCCAAAGCTAGCACTTCATTTCCTAAATGTCATTTTTGCACCTTCAATGAGACTAAGACATATCCCTCGCTGCTTTCTGGACAGTTTTGCAGTCTGACAAGTTTTCAGTTGCACCAATGGAACTAGTCCCAATTTATGCTGGAGGAAAATATGGTTCAAACGCTTTGTTGTTGTTTTTCCTGATTTTGTCTATCAGAAATTTTCTAATGAAAAAGAGGGCTTTTTGTTCTCTAATTTATTTAAATAGAGTATTTTATAATTGCACTTGTTACCTAGACAGAAATGAGGTGCAACTCTTTAGTTTTTACTTCCAGGGTTCTCAGACAGTAAGAAAGTACTGAACAAATCGACTGTTATGAAGTGACAATGCTCTAATAGAGGAAATCACCTTCTAACTTTAGGATGGGATGTTCCTTTTCCTCTGTGTATGGTTTGGTGTGTTTTGATTGGTTGGTTTTGGTGTGTGTGTTTTTTCTTGGTGTTTTTTTTTTTTTTTTTAAATGATATAAATCTTGAAAGTTTTAAAGTTGCATAACCTTTTCTAAGGGAAGGGTACTATCACTTATAGCCTTTTCCCACATTTCCTCATCAATAACTCCTTCAAACCAAGTGGTTTTTGGTCATTTTGCTCTGCTCTGGACATTGGGTTTTCTTACAAGCAGCACAGAAGGAATGGGAGGGGGTTCTAGCTACCAGTGTCATTCGTACATCGACCTAGTGGAAAGAACACTTCTTGCATAGAACCAGTTTTGGTGCTGTAATTGTCATTCTCAATAAAGTAATTTCAGAGTGATTAAGGAGGCATATTGGACATCAAATATACCATGAATGCACAGAGGATAGTTATCTTAAATTGTGTTAGCCCTTATTTAGCTAGGTGAATGGCAAAGGGTTATGGTTTTAATGGGTGGGTTCAAGAACAGCTTCATTTTCACTCAACTGTGTGTGCATTTGTGTTTCTGGAGCCTCTGTTCAGAGAATCAATACTTATTATTTGCATGACAATAACATAGAGATCCCAAAGTGAAGACCATACTTTATGTTCCAAATACAAGTAGAGGCAGACTCGATCCCTTCCCAGATTAATTTCAAGTCCAAGTCCCCACTCACCAATTGCTGGGACTTTTTGTCAATGTTTCACATTATGCATGTGGATAAATATCCTGTTAAAGTGGTCAAGATGCTGGATGCAGCAAACTCATGGTAATACACTGACAAAAAAAAAGGCAAAATCATGAATTGTGTTAATTGCTGTTTTTATCTTGATTTTTATTACGCGCTCTCTGATTCAGGAGCTCAGAAAATCTGTTATCTCAATAGAGATCTGAATCACCCCTTTGAATTAGAATGTAAAAGAAGCAGGGATATGCTGCTGTTGAATAATTTTAATATAACATTATATTGACTGGTTATTTTAAAGTAAAATCTGTTTTTGTATCTGAGATATGAGATTATGTAGTGCCGATAACCTTGTTCAAGGGTGAAATGTAACATTAAAATAAGAAACAGAAATATGAAATCTGCCAATGGTGAACCAATAATCGATCAGTAACATTCTCTAACTGCCAATCAGTTCTAACTGTTGTAAATCTATTTAGCCTAGAAAAGATTCTGCCAACTCTTTTCAACTGTGACTTACTGAGTCACAGAATGCATATTGAAAATGTCTTAAAAAGCTGTTGGGACAGTTATGGGATTTTCCTGGAGAAGTAGAAAATTAATCCTAATATTTTAAACTAGAATTCATTTTCTGTTTCTATTTTCTCTGTATCTTAGCTTTAATATACAGAATCTTCTGATTTAAATTGAGCTATAATACAAACCTTTACTGAGATTGTTGGTACAATATGAAAACACTATCATGGTTTTTGTTACTCTGAAATCAGTTGTTTCTGTTGCTGCCTTCACTCTGAAACAAACACGAGCCCTTGGCAGAAAGCTTACCCTGTACCCTCCTTTACAACTAACCTGAAAATTCCATTAAGCTATGAAATTGGAATCCTCATTAGGTAGTTTAGTAGCAGAGCTTTAATTCCAGTGAGATTTGTAGCTTCACTGTAGCAGTAAACTTATAGCTGGTCTTGTGCTTCACCTTCTGTCTTGTGAGATGCCCTGAACTTCAGTGAGCTGGTGAAGAAGAGTGACTATTGTACTTCCCCTGCAACATAAAAAACCCACAGCTATCAGTGAAGGGCAGAAAAACAGGCAAGCTTGACTACGACAGTCCTGCAAGGAATTAGATGCTTGATTAGACATTAAAGCTTTTGTCTTGAACAATCAGTCTTTTCCACTTCAAGGCAGAAGCCACCCATTTTCCAGTTCCACGACACACATTTGTTCACTTTACCAAACCCTGCTAAGAAAGATTGTTCACTCTTGTTGCAGTGAAGTGGTAGGGATTTATGGAGAGTTTAAATGTTGAGCAGGGAATAAGTATCTGGCTGTTATAATTAAGAGCTCAGTGAAGACTCAGTGAAATATTGTTGGAGGGGTGAAGGGGAGGATTGCAATGAGCTGTGGAGCACAATGGTAGGAAATTTTTGTGAAGGTTCTTAAAGTGCCTTTTTGTATGAGATATTTCTTATCAAAGTTCTATCAAATGGACAAATGTTCTTGTTACAGTTCTTAATGTGTCATTTAATTCCTGTTTTACATTTTGCCTGGCGAGTACATATTCTCTTGTTACATTGACACATTCCTGGGAAAATAGGATAAAGTTACATTAAAGTGGAAATGTCAGGTTTGGATTAATCTTAAACTTCTTCTCGGCTGTGTTTAAAAATGAGATATATATTGATATCAGCTTTGTCTTTAAGTAAGTGTTAAATTGGAGGAAAGAGATTTGTTTATTGAATTCTGCTTACCTCATGTTTTAATGAGATTTGTATTTCTAATTTATAATTAGAAATTAATGTCTTTCATTACATTGTGACATCAAAAAATGTTTCTGTTTTTACTAATTAACATCTTAGTCTGGAGGAAGGTCAAAAAATATATATCCATAGAGGACGCCTGTGACCACTTAATTTTACTGCCAGTATTCACAGCTCAAGTGAATTCCCTGAATTGGCTCTTATATGACCCTGAGAACTTCTGTAGGAGGAAAAAAGAAAAAAAAAAAATAATCAACAATTACTAGTATTAGAGAACTGAGAAACAATTCAATTTCTGCCTTTGCACATAGTATCTTACTCTATTTTGTCTTCTAAAACGGAGCATCCATCATGCTCCCTGTATTGCTGGCCTACAGAGGAAGCAAATAACCTGGAAACATTTCTTTAGCAAAGTCTACAAACTAAACTGATAGCAGCTTTTGAGTGTCACTGTAAGGTCTGCCTTGTAATCCTCATCAGCTCATTTTATCAGTAACTTCCTGTGAATTAAAAGGGTCATAGGAGCACAGAGCTAAAGTGGAGTCTGTGTGGGGCAGAACCTCTTCAGAGTGAGTTGAGTGAAGGAGGAAAATGTCCCCTGCAGGATTTCACTACCCTGTGTGCCACACACACTGTAGCCACCTCCTTGACTGCTTGTCATTTCCATTATCTTCCTTCAGTGCATATTCTTTTGCATTGAGACTAAGCAAAACACTTAAGTAGCATTATATATTCGGATAATAAATATTTTTCTTACTGAAGGAAATCTAAATTAAACCTATTTTATTCTGTTTCAGTTAAATTCTGTTAAAAGCACTGGAGTCATACTTTTTTTTTTCATCACCGTATTAACTGCAGATAAAGTTGAAAAATAGGAAACTGAACATAATGTTCCTTTGCTTTTCTGATTACAGACTTGTAAAATCACATCAGATAAAATCAACATGTAAGCAAGCAACCTTAGTGACAGCTTTAAGGAAAGTCTGGGTTTTTTTAAAGACAACTTTCATTTGTTGTTAATTTAGCTTAGAAGCAAATTCACTTCTCCAGCGCTGGCTTACCTGCTGACATCTGAATAATGCAATCTCAGAATTTGTTTCTGTCCTGCATGGTACTTCTGTAGTACATAAATGAATTCCATCAGTGTTTAAAGGCCAAATTTTCAGTTGAAGTAAATCAGGATGTGTCTACTATAATCACTGCTCTTCTGATTTACATCAGCTGGCCCTAAAAATAGCAGGCGTGCTCTAGCCTTTCATTTTCAAGCAGAACTCCCCTGTTGAAGTAAATGGAGACTTCAGCTAAAAAGAATCAATGGCACAGCAGACCTCACTGACATTTTAAAACGCAAATGATTTTTAGTTCTAAATCTATATACCCAAATAGATCTCCTTTGCATCTTTTCCCACTTACTCATAGCATCAGTGATGCTGTGTTTACATAAACGTGTTGGAGTGCTCCTCCAGCTCCATTTGCAAGAGTTACACTTGAAGTTTTGTAGTGTGCTGTTGTTGCTTCTTGGTTTCTTGATGGAAGGAAATGGTAAAAGCACAGTTATGATAGACTCGTTTTTCAGATGTGCTGCACTGTATCATGTATATTCAAATACCAATTCAGCCTGGGTTCTTTTTGATTCTACATAGCAAATGGTAGAATAGTTGTGTATCTACATGCACTGCACTTGTGTTGAAAATCCAAAATTCATGTAGGTCTGATGTAGCCTGTATGGGACAGAAGATAATTTTTCCTTTGCAAAATTATTTTAGCTAAAATAACTAAGGAACATTTTTTTATTCTGTTAATTTGCCTTAAATATGGCATTCAATAGACCAAAGATAAAATCCTAGCCCTTTAGAGGTGATAATTGTGTCCCTCAAGAAAAAGATTTTAGAAAATGTCCACTGACATAGTTCTTTGCATGTGGACCTGCTTTGAGTCCACAGAATTTACAGCTGAGAACCTGCTCCAGGTACTGAATTTGTGACCAAGTTGAAATAAGGCAGCTAGTGATGTTGTTTTTTTTTTTTTTATATGGATTGGCTTGATTGGATTAATCTAAAATAAACAAGATTAACTAATTTTATATGCCATTTATTAGGAAAAAAAAGGTAGAATTTAATCTAAGAACAGTTCTGAAATTCTGTGTAACCTTCCTCATTTATATTACATGTTGATGCTATATTTTTTTTTATTCTTATAAATTATGACTTTTGAATTGAGAAGAAATTATATTTAAGAGCAGAAAAAGAGCCAGAGCTTTTTGTAAATTGTGGGCTAATTAGGAAACTTTTAAGCAGATAATCCAGTCTACGAATCTGTCTTTTTCCCCATTTCAAAATGAGCCCTGCAGTAGTTTAAAGCACAAAATAGGAATTTCTTTAGAAAAACTCAACGTTTATTTTTGCTAGAAATGTGCAGTCAAAGCCATTGAGAGAAAAACACTTAAAATAGGCACCACTTGCACACGACATTAAGGCAATGTTACCTCAGTTTTCACTTCCCGTGAGCTGGTGGTGCATGTCCAGTATCCTAACAAAATCAGGAAAAGATGTTATGTTTTGTAAACTTATTCTAGTTTCTAAAATATCCAAGCTGACTTTTATACAGCGATAACGTACATAAGCCAAAGAAATATTAAAAAAAATCATGCTCATGTACTTATCTTTTTGCCATTATTGTATCAGTTGAAGACAATACTGCAATATCCATTAACTCTATCTCACTTTTACATATTTCAATGCAAACATAGAATTCCAAACTCTGTATTTGTCACTTATTGTTGCTAGTTCCACTTACCTAATGCGTTGTCTGTGTCCCAGAACGTGTTCTGGAATTAAGTGGTACAAGGAAAATGCAGCACAATAGAAACTCCAGGTGATTGTAATTTAAAGGTATTCAGTGGTGGATGACTTCTAAAAGTCTGTCATTTGGCTAGTGACAGCAGGAGAGAAGATTTTAAAAGGAGCTGAGAAAAAGAAATTTTAGAAAAGATTCGGGGTGGAGGAAAGAGCAAGAGAGAGAAAAAGTGGTACAGGGTGGGAGTAGCTCCAGCTGAGGGGAAACGAGGCCTTGGAGCTAATGTTTTTGGAAGAGGTCAGAGAGATGTAACAGGAGACTGTCCAGAGAAAGCTAGAAAAGAACAAAGGCATTATCCATGGGTTGAGATTTGTAGCTATTACAATATGTAGAGGCACAAGAAAAATCTGCATGAGTCCTGAATTTGATGAGACCAGAATATCATCACATTATTTCCAAAGGTACTTATGGGAGCTTAAAGACTCTTGTAGTTATCTGACCAGTCTTTGCTAGAGCACAAGAACCAATTAGGAAAATGGGATCAACCAGAAGAAGCGACAGACCAGGGTGTGAATTTTTTTTTCCTCTCCCTACAGCAACATAAGCCAGAAGAACACACTGTGCTAAATAATACCAAGGTAATACTCTCCCTCTGTACAGAATGTGCTACTATTATGCTTACATAAATTGTTATGGGATATACAGCAACAGCCTAGTAACACAAAACTGGAGCTTCACAAGCCAACAGCTTTGAGGTTTTGTTTATTTAAGATGCATTTTGACATCTGCCAAATA
Source organism: Merops nubicus (assembly GCF_000691845.1). Taxonomy (NCBI): domain Eukaryota; kingdom Metazoa; phylum Chordata; class Aves; order Coraciiformes; family Meropidae; genus Merops; species Merops nubicus. The sequence goes on along the minus strand of NW_008627963.1, from coordinate 47,188 downwards.
GGGAGACCGTGATTGAAAGCACTTTGTGAGCTGATGTTTGCTACTTACTAATTTTCAGAGTCACATAACGGTTCTTAGATGAGAGAAATTTTCTCTCTTGGGAAAATTAACTGGGACAACAGGATGAAAAAGAAACAAGTGCTGGTTGAAGCACTTAGAGGTGATCACCAAAAGATGTGGCTTTATTTTCAGAAAATTGTATTTACTACAGAACAGGCTGTTCTTATGTGTATTGGCAAGAAATCAGTTTGATATAGCCTCACTGATAACACATGTAAGGTCTGTACAGTTTCCTTTAAGTCTCATATTGAAATACTTTGGGGGCTTACAGCCTGATGTTTGTATTGCACAACTGCCCAGGGTTAAAAAGCAGCTCAATAACTGGCTGTTATGGCTGCTACAAACTACAGCCCTGACACCTACATTGGATTCTGTATCCTCTTGTGTGTCTTTCACTGTATATGTATTTTCATTCTGCTTTAATCATGGAGCCTTAGAGGGGAATTGTTAGTCTAATCATCTCTCTATACCTGTGCAGTCTGATTAATGCCTGCCAGGACAGGTTGTTTGCGTTATAGTAAAGATCTTCATGCTCTGATCTCAAATGTGGTGTTTTTAGTGTTCCCTGGCTAGTGATAAAAGGGCCAACTGCTGAACAGCTGCATTAACCATTGTTCCTCATTAATGCTGCTTCAGCTTGCTGTGATGGAGTTGCAGCAAGCTGCTGTTGTGTCTGGGTCTTCCTTCAGGGCTGCAGGAAGATCTGGAAGGTGTCATGGCCTCTCGGCCATTGATAGGCTATGTTAGACATAGGTTATGGATGCTGAAGACACAACACTGCCATGGGAAACAATTTTCCTAATATGTTCTTGATTTGTTTGCCATAATGTGTTCCTCCTGTGTACCTTCTGGTGTTGTAAGCGCTTCATGTGTATTTTGCAAAGTGAAGTGTTCATTCCACATTTATGCAGATTGGAAAAGTCCTGTTTAAGTCCCTTGGAAATTAATTTCTCGATAAAACCTGTAAGTCAGGAAACTGGTCAGTAGTGTTGAAATCCAGTACTCTGTTCCATGCTGGCTGCCAGATGGGTTTTGGCTGGTGAAAGTAGTAGTCATTCCACTTGTCCCATCAGCAGATGCCCTTTTGTCCTCTTGCCCCTGCTCCAGTAATGCCTCCAGAGCTCCAAAGAGCATGGCCCTGCAGTACTCTGCTCCCAGCTCGTGGGTCATCCTGTACCCTGCTACCTTTGCCAAGGAACCTTCTGACTTTGAATAACACAAGTCCTCAAAGGATGGCAGTGAGAGTAAAGAGCTGCTCCTTGGTGAATGCTCCCCATTGAAAGGCTGGCAAGGATATTCCACAGTTACCCTGGGAGCCAAATCTGATGTATAGCTGTTTGAGAGAAGGTGCATGGTAACATCAAAGGCTTTTGAAAGTGTGACCAGAAAATGAGCAAAACCTTTGAAGCTTTTTGTACTGCTTTTGCTTCCTTTGTTTCTAACCTGTATGGTTAAATGGTAAAGCTGCTGTGTAAAATCTGTGGGAAAAGTATAACACCAGGCATCACTGAGCCCATGCTAAGAGATTGCTTCTTAAGGAAACAGCTGTTATCTGCAACACTTGCATCACTATGTAGATCAGGCATTAGTCAGGTTGAAGCAAGGGGTAAAGATATTTCCTGAAGTGTAACATATCTTCTGTCAATTGATTCCTAACATAACTGTGGGTGTAAAATCATTTCTTCAACTGAAAAAGCTATTAATCTAGGCTGGTTTATACTATGTCCATTATCTAGGACCTTATAGGGTGAGTAGGGCAGAAAACATACTTAATGGACCTTTGTGAATCATTTTGTCATCTTTCTGGTGGTCTGTGCAGAAATTCTTGTTCATATATTTTGCTTTCAGTCCTCAAGTATCTGGCAAATATGTAAGCACTCACCAGGATTTCAAAGATTAACTGCCCTCATATGCTATCTTTTAAGAAGAAATACTTTGCTTCAGCAAGTGTTGTAGTTCAGGCATATCCTGGTTTAAATTTAAACATGTCTAAAACATTGAGCCAGCAGTATTTTGTCTAATACAAATGTGGGAGGTTTAAAGACTGGCTGCTGGAGCAGTCTCATTTGGATTGAATGCCTTCAATTTTCTTTCTGCTTAGCACTGTCTGTTTTAGGATTGCAGCCCTGGGAACTGTATTTAGCAAAATACTGACTGGCATGATGGTTATATTCAAGGTCTATCCTATCACCATATCAATTCCAGCAATAATTCTTTTCTTGTCTTGTCTTTTTAGCTGCAGGGTGGGATTTGGTTGTGGTTCTCAAGCATTTCAAGTCATTTACATTTAGCTTTTGCAGATTTTCTCCTGACTCATGGGCTATGTTGCAGAGATGATGCAGTACCCCAATGTAGCTGTGCTCCATGTGCAACTATTCTTATGGAATTTAGTCCTGTAATCCTGAGTCCTAGTTATTTGAGATAGTTCTTCAGACGACTACAGATAGTACAGTTATGCCTAACTTCAGCTGAAGCTGTTGAACTTGTTTATGAAAGAGAGTGAAATCAGTCTTTTCTCTTTTAAATTACTTGCAGCATTTTCTTTTAATTTGGTTCTACTCTAGAGATTTTATAGATCTAAATGGCATGTGCTTACATTTTCTCTGCCAGAATCTGAGGGTTTTTAATGAGATTGTTTGGAATACTTGTTCTAGAATCCAAAATGAAAGATGGTTCAAGTCTGAGAAACACATCAAATCATTGTCCTTGGCACTATCTAGTAGCCAAAAGTAGAAGACCATCACAGTACCACATGCAGCTCCTTAAAATGCTAACTGTGCTGCTCTTTAGCACCAAGATTTACTGCAAATTATGCCTTTTTTTTATTTTTTGTTGTCCCCGTTCAGGTGTTCATATGTTTCTAAATCTGCTAATTTACTTCTAGTATGCTTGTTCTTAAAATGAGAAAAAAAACAACAAACCAACCAAAAGCAAAACCCAAGGTATTTTGAGAGGAAGTGTACCTTGGAATTAAATTGTACTGTTTACAGTAACTTAAAGGCTTCTTAAATAAGAAGTAAAAGTTGATAATATATGTTTTCATTAACAGATATACCTGTGTATCTGTTCTTTAGACTGAAGAGGAGAAACAAGCTTTTTTGTTACTGTGAGCTTTGAGGCTGGTCATACAAGCCAACCAGCCTTTTTATTGTTACAGCAGTTCATGCACTGAGAAAATGACCTTTATTTTACATCTCAATATCAAAAACAAACAGTTAAGGCTTAAGAAAAAGGAAAAGTCTGGACAGATAGGGTCAGTTTTGCTTGAGAAAACAGTGTTTATGGAGAGAAACATAGGGTGGAGTTGTCAGGTTTGTGTTTGTGAGGATATGTTGGTTTTGTTTTTAATCTCATGCAGGTATAAATAACTTAAGTACATGGAAAATCCTGGGTAGGGAGGTGGGGGGGAGTACAGCTCCTCCAGCTGTTCTCTCGCTGTTGCACCTCTGCCTCCAGGCAGAATCAACACCACCCACCCCATCTTTGCTTTCAATCCTTTTGTTAAGATGGCTCAACTGTGTTGACCCATAGACTTAAACCCCCACTCTCTTCTATTTCAAGCCATTTTATATATTTACTGTGAATGAGGAGGTCTTTGGTTCTACCCAAAGTAGGATTACAAGCTATTATAAGTGATGGGAGGGTGTGAGGCAGATTCAGAAGTGTGTCTTTTAGCCTGTGTTACTGAAGAAGTGTCTTGAATTCTGTGTGATGTTGACTAACACGGTCAAAGCTGACAACTAAATTTTCAGAGAGAAAACCAGAACTTGTGCTTTTACCCTCCTGTTACAGTATCTCCAAGGTGCAGAGTTGGTCTTTCTTTTACCTTTTCTGGTTCAAGTCTAGGGAATTATTGATGCTTGCCAAACTCTTTGAGGACTCACCCAAGTACAAGACATTTGTTGATACATTAGTCTAAGTCTAGTTAAAAAGCTACTGAGCAAAAATTAGTTCAGTCAGGTGTATCTAGCTGATAAAAGAACTGGATGGTGAAAAGTCTTTGATCTGTAGGTGCAGGTACAACTGGGTAGGTGGGTAGCAGTGACCACAATGGAACTGGCAAAGGAAATCACTTAAATTATATAATGCTACAGTTTAAAATTTTGATCTCTTCCTGTAGACATAAGCTGATTACTGCACTAAAGGGATGTGCTTTTGTTAGTGAACCCGGTGTAGAGCCCAATACTAAGCCAATGGGAAGAGTCCAGCTGATGAAATGGCACAGAAAAAGGCCATTAAATGTTTAGAGTTCTCTTTCAAAGGTGAAGAATTCACCAAGGCAACTGTTTGCTGAAACTAAAAAGCAGCTTTTCCCTGATAAAAAAATGCACAGAATGCTACATTTATGATCTGCTTCACTACCTCCTCCCTTCATTTAGCAGTAACTTCTAGTCAGTGCAATTTATATTTGAATATCTAGAACAAAAATAATGCTAATAAAAGGACCTGTTAGTAGTTGTGTGCTTATTTACAGATATTTTGGACTGTGTTTTGCAGAAGAACGTTGACATTTCATGCTCTTCTGTGGCAATATATCGTATGGAATAATTGCTTGGGGCAGAATGAAATTAACTGCTCAAATATTTGATTTTGTTTTCTTGCTTTGCTTTATAATACGCAGCCTTGCATTCTTTCCCATCATGAATTCCTAAAAGACAGAATAGTTCTTCCTCTAAGATTATAAAAGTCAGATGAAGGGGGCTTCTTTTCCTAGCTGTAGCATTTTGTAGGCTAGAGGAAGAGAGGAGCTGAGAATCCCAACCTTCATATCCTTGGCGTTAAGAGGAGGGTTTGCCTTACAAAAGACAGGAGGATTTGGCCCTAGGGTTATTTCTCAAAGGGTAAAAGTTTATTTTATTTCCTTTATTTGCTATTACTTCAAAACTATCCTGCTATTTTGTAGTCTATTAAAAAAGGCCTCTTTTCTGCAAAATATGTAAATTGAAGCTAGCAGAGAAACACAAGTTCTGCAGACCCTCTGTTCCCACAGTACAGTAGCAATTCACCCAAATACATGAAAAAAAGAGCTAAAGGCAGCTTTTCTATATGTGGGGAGAACCTTGAAACCACTGCCACACTTTGTAAAGCAGGGTTGTAATTTTTTTTTTCATTATGTTTGCAAAGTGTCTGAGCTACTAAAACAACAGGACACCACAGGATGGTGACAGGAGGTCCCCTCCTGCTCTGTGGCTGTGTGGTGTGGGGCAGTGCTATGTGTGTATTTGCAGAGACTTCTCTCCCTTGCTGGAGCTGTCCAAGCCTGAGGAGAAGCCAACAGTCCAACTAGGTGAATTGTTTGCAGTTGAGGTTAAAGTGGAGAAAGAGGAATGTGAAGTCTGACTGTGTATTGAGACTTAAGGGAATTAAACCATGAGAGTCAGTGCTGAACACTCTTCAGGAGCCCATAGCTGGCTCTTAGTGAAGAGGATTTGTGAGTGCTCAAGGCTGGTATTATTCATTATCAGCTTCTGGTCTTATTCTTTTGACTTAGCTTGTTTTCATAACCTTTAAGTTTCTTTCTTATCCCTCTGTTTTGACTAAATTGACTCCCAATGTTCTGTACTCTTCTCCTCTGTCTTTAAACAACTATTTACAGCGCTTAAGGAATAGAAGGAAAGTTACGTCTAAAAATGAGGTTTTTGAAAACTGTATTGAATAATTGTTCAGTTGTGATGATACTTCAAGGGAAAAGTGACCTTGGTAATACTCAGGAATTTCACACACGTGTGACCTTGATAGTAGCAGAATCAGTGAATTGATGCTATAACATATGTAGTGTATTTTTAACACATGAAATGTCTTGTTTCTGAACTTGTATTTTTTCCTTAGTTTGTGATGAACTCAGGATATAATATGCACTGCTGTTCAAATTTTGTGTGCTTTGCACCTCACTGGAAGCAAATTAAAACTCCAAATTCTCCTTTGTTTTCCAGTCAGGGACCTATTTTTCAAGATGTCACTCCCCTTTGCCCAGAATTTTCCATCAGAATAAAATCTAGTCTGGCAGATAGCAGTCGCCAAGGCAGCCTTCAGCAGCCCTCCTTTGATGTCTCAGAGGGCTGGAGGGTGGAAGAACCTGTGAATTCACTTTCACCCATTCCTTGAAGGATGGTCAGTAGAAAAACTTGCTGAGAGGCTGATGCATGCTTGTATGTATTGAAGTGCTGCTGTCTCAGCCCCATTGGAGGTATTTTGATGAGACTTTCTTTTTCTCTCTTTGCAAGGATTGTCTCTGTAAGAATGATGCTCTGTGTGGGTGACTTGCTGACTATATGGAGTATTAGAAGCGTTTTGTTGAAGGCTCCATGACAAATAAATCTCTTGCACTTTTCAGTGTAGTTATTGAGATACTTTAGCTCTATTCCATTTGCAGCAAGCTAGTTTTGAATTCTGCTGTAAAAATGCATCCTTCTGCTTCTGAGACCAAAATCATGTTGCTTTTGGGGAGTATTTTACGGTCACTAACCATGATTCTGTGGTCAATCCACTAGGTATCAGAGACACTTAAAAAACCCTGATAAAGCCTAAACTGTCAGTGAAGAACAGACAGTAAGGAAAGAAAGGTGCTAAACAAAGATGGGCTATAATGTGATGCTCACAAAAAAAATACAAAAGAGACTTTATTAAATGCAAGTTCAAGTTAACAACACTGAAAGCAGCTGTCAATTTTATAGAAAACATAGTCATGTTTATAATTCCTTACACAGAACTTACAGAGAAGCTCACAATGGAAGAGCTCAAGAACTAATTGAGAGCTCAGAGGTTGGGATTTTTCTGTTTTGATTCAGTTTTGCAGAATCTGTGATAGAAGTCCATAAGTGTTTGCCTTGTCTTTCATGATCTGAGGTAGAAATTAACTCAAGACAATTGTTTTCTTACTTGTCATTAGCTAGGTGGATTTGTAATAATCTTTTTACCTTGGCCTCAACACCTGAATTGGGTCTGTTTCCTAGGTTTTAATGACTCATGATCAATTGTTGAAAATGTTACATAAATACAGTGAACTGGCATGTTTTTAACTCCCCAAATTAACATTTACAGCAGCATTCTTGGAAGAGAAACACCTTTCAGCCTTCTTTGAAGTCCCAATTGCTTGTCTGCAACATTACGTTAAACTAGGAATGAGAAAAGATCTATTATTGTTAGAAACAAAGGTCCAGATTTTCAGAACTTCATACACTTCTAAGTGGATGCAGTTCTCAGAAGTACACAAGTAATTATGGTGAGTAAACACCCAGTTGATGTATTAGGCACACAAATATACACCTGTACCTGTGGCTGAGGGGAGTGCATCCACAACTGCTGCAGTATTACTGTAATATATTAGGACTTTACACAAGATCTTACTGGTTAGCCCAGGTTTTTCCAGTGGGTGCTGGAGGAACCATGGAACTCGTGGGGATTTGCTAATAGTGTTCAGAGTGGGGGAAGGCAGCTAACACTTTTTGCAATTGGTAATCAGAGCATTTCACACGACTCATATTCATGCATTCAGATAGTGGTGTCTGGCTTAGAGTCAAAGAGGACCTAGACAAGCATGGTGTGATTGACAGTCTCTCTGACCACTGATTCTTGGGGATATCACAAACTCTTCACTCAGGATTCATTAAATAGTTAATAACCACAGGGCAAGTTTCAAGTGCAGCCTTTATTACAACAGAGATATTTGCTGAAACACCCTGAATTTGGCATCATCTTAACCAAACAATTTTTTTCCACCAAATTATATGTATGTAATGGCAGAACATAGAACAGCTAGTGTAAGCAAGCTTTAAAAATCATACATCTGAATGTTTATGCAGAAGAGATTTCAAAGTGATCCAAACACAGGGAGATGGGAAAGTGTTTCAGAAACTTCTGGTGATTATTCATATTCATAATTGGTTAAGTGGTTTACATATTAGAAGTGTACTTAATGCTCCACCAATGGGAGTTCCACCTACAGTTTCCAACAAACTTTTATAAAAGCATAGTTCAAGATCATACTCTTTACATATTGACAAGGTCTTTTCAAAATAACTACTTAGCTCAATAAAGTGAGCAGAATCAAACTTGAAAAGCAAATATTAATAACATATTCCTTAAATGTTCTCCATAAATGCAGATCCTGATGTTATGCAAAGCTTTGCTGCAATCAAATGCGCCATGTGGGTGGGATGTATTGTCAAGTTGGGATGGCTGCTGACAACTCTGTGTTTGTACCAATTTCTCATCTTTAAATCACAAAGCATTGTCAAGCGACCACCAAATGAAATGGAGTTCCTTCATGTGAAGGATAATTGTAAGCAACTGTCAGTAGGAAAAATATGCCTACCAGAGGTAGGGCTGCAACAGCTTTGATAGCAGCCACTTGTTTTGAATGAGCAAGCTGCAGTAATGAGGAAGAAATCCCAGTTTCACTGACTCGCTGAGTTAACATGACAGAGTTTCACCTCTGATGCCGTAAGAACTAGTTCCCAGAACTAGTGAGTGGTATTGAAAAGCTGGAATGAAATAGCTTTGCTGTAGTCTCTGTAGGGAAGGTTAAAAGTTAAAACTGGAGAGTTCACTGCTCTTATGAACCGGGGTACAAGTTCCTGGGATTTTACTTTTAACAATTCAAATAATAATCTCTGTAACATTGCAGGAAGCAAAATGCTTCACTTAGAAACAGTAGATCAGGTCCTACTAACCCAAATGTGTGAAACTGCAAAACCAAGTATGTTAAACTTGGACTGTGAATTCTCCCAGCTCTGTCACTAATGCCTTCAGTATCACATCAGGTACTTCGATGGACAAAACTGCACTGCTCCTCATTTTTGAAGAGAATACAGCAGTTGTGCTTTTAGTGAATACATTTATTAATGGCCAGAAGAATGTATGTCCATAAGTAAGCATTAGCAAAACAACCATTTGTTTCTTTAGTGAAGATGCCAGCCTCAGTTGTATTAGGAAGTTAGCTTTCACAATGGCAGTGCTATTAGGGATGCCACATTTAAAGGCTAAGAAACTGCTTTGCTGTGTAACATCCATCTTGTCACTTTTCCTGCACATATCAGTACTTATGCTTCACATTTCACTCTGTTATAGCCTTGCAGAGCTCTAAGAAGCCCTAAGCTCTAAGTGCTCAAACTGAATCTGGTCCTGAAACAATTCTTTGTCTAATGGAAAATTGCACATTCTGTAAAAAAAAACTTCAAAACAATGACCAATTTATTTTAGATCTGAACAATAATTCCAAACTGTGAAATAATAATAGAAAAATGCTGAAGTAGAAATATTACTCTAAGCAGCAAAACTTTTAATAGTTGTAATGACAAAACATTTTATTTGCAATTTACTAGATTCTGGGTAACATCAGGATTGGCTAGCTTTATGAAAGCTCTGTCGAGGACCCCAAAGAGCCTGTTGAAAGAGAGTGAAGAGGATATTGTAGTGAAGCTGTGCAATCAAAAATGGGGGAAAGAAAACACTCCTTTACTCTGAATTTTCAAAATAAACATAACATGCTTTTGTGAAATGTTTATGGTTTGATATTAACAGAAAAATCTTGGATTATGTTTTATTTTTGGTATTTTTTTTTTTCTCAGTTATATGGTGGAGTTTTAGATAAGACAGGTAAGGAAGCATTGCGTCATTAATCTTACAGAAACATGAATATTTCCCTTACATTGCTAAGTCCAAATGTAGGATCTAAACATGTTGATGCAGAAAAATCAATTCATTTAGTGAAAGAAAGGTATTACCTTCTATTACCTTGTTAGAGTCTGTTTCTGATGGAAATAATTTATTGTTTTTCCTCAGTAAGCATCAGGAGTCATCAGTGTGTTTGGAATGGGGTTTATTCTGGGACTGAAAGGAACAGCGCTCTCAAATGAGAGGTAGTTGAGAGGCATGAGAAAAATCATTTTAATGCAGTTCAGAGCAGGGCCTGACTAATCAGTGTGTTGTTCATGGCTGCTTACTGTTTGGAGGACAGATAGTATAATGTAGTGAAATATTTCTACTACAATGCCTGCAAATTTAGCGAAATGGAATTTGGATTAAGCCAGGATTATTTTTGATTTTATCCCTCTCTGCTATTTTTTTTTTTTTTTTTTCTGGTGAATGTGAGCAGTGCTGATGTACGTGCATAAAGAAAATGGTTTATTTTCTTTGAAGTGTCAATAACATTGTCAGGCATTTATCTAAGTAAACACACAGCAGAACGATTAAGTCGGGGAAAAGCTGAATGCCTGAGATACAAATTAATTTTAGTATTGTTTATAATCTGTACACTACACAAAATATGGAATGCTTACCACAGGGGAAAAGTACTGAGCTATGTAGAAAAACGTCAAAATGAGACACGAGAAATTAGTTATGTAATGAGTTTTGGAAAGAAGCCCTGGTTTGAATCAGTAAAATAATTTGTGAGGATGTTTTCTTACACCAGGATGATGTAGTCAAAGTTTGAAGAATGGTATTTCCACTGCTTCACAAGGCACTGATGAATCTATGACATTGAGGCCAAGGGAGAAATATCATCTACTACATGTGTCTTGCACCCGGCCCAGAAAAGCTCTCCATTTTCTCCAGCACCTCTGGATACTACCAATATTTAATTGTGAAAGTGAAGAAAGGTGAGAAGGAAATATTTTTGTGAAGACTAATATGCTGATACAGTTACATATCAATTCAACAGAGTATTTTCTAATTACAACCTAATCAAAACCTTCTGAAATCAATGCAGAAACCCCTTTGACATTGGGGATCTGAGCTCATGTTAATAGGTCTGTCAGTGAGTACAAAAGCTTTTAGAGCAGTCAAGGATTAGTATCCTCTTTGTGTGAGGAAGTAAAAGCAGAAATGCTCAGGTTAGCAAAGTCAGGGAAAGAACCACATGGCCTGAATCTGCTCTCCAAAGCCAACAAGTAGCCAAAACAGCCAGGCTGTGTTTGTGACAGCTCAGAAGAGGTTTCCTTGACAGGACACAGAGGAGCCACTAAACTTCAGACTCTACCTACAAAACTTCTTATAATGTCATCTGATTAATGGCACAATAATTTTCTCTTTTATTGAATAACTAGTTAATGCTGTATTAAACTTCAGCACATATTGCATGGTTAATACCCGAGTCATGTTTGTACGTAGGATGGTTGCAGCTCTTTTGATACTGTTCATTACTAAAAAGAAAATCTATATGTGAGATGCAATGTAGGGATTTATTTTTAGTTTTATGTTTACATCATTTGTTAAAAAACACATAGCAAAAAAACAATTTACAAAAATGGAAAAGTTAAATTACTTCTTCAAGGAGGCATCATCCTATATTTATAGTTTGGTAAACATAACATTAATCAGCTGGAAATTGTTCAGGAAAATATAAAACCGTTATGGGCTCTAGTTCAGAGAAATACACAGCAAAATATATCTAGCTTCTGTACTTCAAAAGGCAGTGCAAAGCTGCAGAACCTGTGGGAAAATCAATTTTCTGCAGCATCAGTGGCTTGCACAATATTTTGCAGTGTATCATCTAGATTTTTTTTTTTTTTTTTTAATTTAACTGATTTACTTCTGCTCCTCTGTCTAGTACCTGGACTTCAAAAGCATTCAGGCTGATCCTTCAATTGCTGTTGAAATATTCGTTTGAAAATAAGAAATAAAAGCTTGGTGCTGCTGAAAGAAGTTCCATGAAATGCACATTTCTTCCTCCTTTTTGCCTTCATATATTATGGCTCAAGCCTGCTTTCCACTAAAAATCAAGAGAGTGATTTGAGACTCTCCACCGACTCCAAATGGTCCCAGTAAGATGGTTCACTGGGTAATTCTCTGGGCAACATAACATGTTCTTGTGTGTGTTTTTGAAGAGAGAGATGACTAATTCCCCAGCTCTTTGTACCAAAAGGTAATTATCAGACAGCTGTGATTTGATCAAATCTACATTGAAGGCAAGAGACAGAACCTGCCTACGTGCATTTGTTCTGCTGAGGGAAGTGACAAAATGTGTCCCCAACACAGCTTTTGTGGGCCTCTGTTCTGTGGCAGGATGATTTTTTAAGAATCTTCCCTACAGAATAAGCATGCATTCCCCTCTTTGATGTGCTGCCCAGGGACTTCAAAGAAAAACTTATACAAAAATATATCCTCTTAAAATATTCTTTGTCTCTAAATCCCAGTTACAATTATTAACATAATTTTAGGTTGACTCTTTAGATTACATTAGATTTAATTTTAGATTATATTACTATTTCTTTGGCTTTTTTTGTCTGTACCATTATAAAAGATGCATTTCTTATGTAAACTTCACTCCTGAAGCAAGCAGTTTGAATATGGTACGAAATCTATCCTTATTTCACATCATGGTACTTTCTTATTTAGATCTTTTCAATTGAGTTCCTTCTCCCTCACTGCTGGAAGTCACTGTTTTGAGGAAAGTGGAATGTATTACAGTAAGCGGTGTGGCTTTGCTGGTTTGCAAACATTGTTCAATCTTGTGAAGCAAGATCAGGCTCCCTAATGTAAAATGCATTGCAGCTAACACTGAGAGATTCAATTATAATCTTTTTCTTCCAAGACACATCTGAAAAAGAAATAGGAAAAAGTAAACTGTTGAAATTTTGAAAGAATGGCACCATTTTGCAACCTGCAATATTTTCTGTAGCTGTTTTTTCTGCTTGTCTCTCCTCATCTGTGTTTCACCACATGGTAGTAAGGTCGTTTGACTGTCGATGTCTGCATGAGGCACACTGGATATGAACCAATGTTTCAGTAATAAAGGTGCAAATGTAGATTCACAGGCAGCTTTGGAGACTTTGAGATGAAAATGTGATGATCTTTGATAATGCTAATATTGAGGTGAAAAACTTTCACATTCACTTCTCTGCTTGAGTTTGAAGCAGGTGCAGTGAAACAGAATCACAGAATGTTAGGGGTTGGAAGGGACCTCCAGAGATCATTGAGTCCAACCCTCCTGCCAGAGCACTGGGAAACACTTGGGAAAACCCCCAGAAACAAAACACTGAAGGGACTGAAGAACAAGAACCCTCAGGATTTATGTTAGTGGAACTCTGTTGTTGGTTTGGTAGTGAACTTCTCTGTATCCTTATGTTTCACTGCCTCTTTTTTGGCAGGGGAGTTTTAGGGAAAGTAGTCAGGGCTTCCCACTGTGGACATGCACGAGCTCCAGGTGATGGAGAAGAACAGGGACTTCTGGCCAGGGGTGACCTGGTGGGATGCTAGGATGCTTCATCCAAAGTGATTATAAAAGCTTCAGATGGCAGAGTACTCCCTCCTGGGTTGGGGGAATCAGCTGATGAGCCAAGGTCTGTATCTGCTGTTTAGAAAGACTGTAACCTGCCATCCCTTTACCTCTCTCCTCCCTTTTGGACTCTTTGGATGTGACCTGTTACGCTGAGTGGTGGGTGTACAGTTTAAGGACAGTTTGACCAGCAGCCAGCTGGGGCTGTTAGCGAGACCCCCACTGACACAAGCACAGGCAGCACCTTTATAAATAGTAGAAAACACAGAGGCAGTTAGTGACAAAGAACTCTTCTGTCTCTCTTATGTGTTTTGGTAACAGCTTTGGCACTAAAAATGACTGAAATAATGCCACTGAAATGTCCATTGAAGCAAGATATAGCTGTGTCTACACTAGAGCTTTTGTCAGTATGGAAATGTCAGAAAACATTATATTCAGAGCACAAATTGCAAGTATAGAACTGACAAAGTAAATTTTGAAGTGTGTACTCAAGTGTAATGCTTGAAACGTATTCCAAATTGGCAAGTTGCAACCAATCATGGAACAGAACCAGTGCTCCAAAAAACTGACAGAGCCAATGTTGAAATCTGAATAATTGCAACTACATTTTCATAGTAATTTAAATGGAAGAAGCATTGGCAGAAATTCATGAATAATTTACATATAAGAATTTAGCAATCGGTGGTGAATAGAAAAATAAATGGCAAATCCAATAAATAAATGATTATTCTGAATTATTTGCTCTGCTCTGATGTTTGCTAAGAAGTGTCTTTTTTGGGGCTTTCTTAAAATGCTGGATTTGAACTCCTGCTTCTCAGGTAAATGTTTTCTTAAAAGAACAGCAGAAATGTACATATCTGCCAGGGGGAAAAAAGAAAGAATAAACCACAAAGAAAACAATAGGAATCTATAACAGAGGTTTTTTTTAGAAAGGATGCATATAAAAAGACTTTATTTGCTATGTAGCAGCTGCATTTGCAAAATCTGTACCCTTAATCAGAAATGTTAGCTGATATATATAATGATGAGTTACACACTGCACCAGTTTTTAATTAATTATGTATAAACTTTTAAGATTTATGGAGGAGGTAACATCTGAAAAGAGAAATCCCTAATTCCCTTTCATGCCTTTGGAAATGTGGTATTATTTTAATAAGCAAGAAATTAATTTACACAGCAGAGGTATTTGTTTGGGAATGAATATTGGGTCCATGTAAAAAAAAAGTAATAGAAGAATTGTTTATCTGGTTTGCCTCACACAGTACTTCAAACAAAATGAGGAACACTAAATAGTTTTACTGGTTGAAAGGTGGCATTTTAATTAATGGGACACAGATTTTTATTTTTTAATTTTTAAATCTATTTAATCTCATTTATGTAAAACTATTGAAGTTGTTTCTGATGTAAATCTTTAGTCATACACATTAGTTTATTGGTGTAATGCTTAATGGTGCACCTTACAGACTTGTGAGAAAAAATTATTTTTGGCCCAGAAATTCTTTTGAATTTGAAAATATTTTTTTTTTCCCTCCTTAAATGAAAAAGAAAAAACTTCTTAATATTAAGAAATTATTTTAGAGTGAAAAAGCATGTTTGGAACAACTGGTGGAGGCAGAAATATTTAAAAATAAATAAATGAAAACAGAAGACTTGCTTTTATGAAAAGTGTAACTCTAGGATTACCTTTGTCTGGGGGCTCAGCGACTTGAGTACTCATTTCAGATACAGTTTTTTGTCATGTAGAATCAAACACCATTAATGAAATAAAGTTAAGTAACTATTAAAACAACACTTTGGTTTTGAATATGTGAATTCTTTTCCATTTTCGTATAACTCCACAATGTGTTGTGTCACATTATGGAATCTAATTGCTGGTTCTTCATTTTTCCTACTAATGTTCCACATTGTATCATTTGTACTAAGTGGAGAAGAACTATTGTCTGCATGTGAAGAGGCTGGTCCAGGTTATATAGATAATGTCTCTCTGGGAATGGGAATAGAACTATGGTATTTTTAGTTCCTTTGGTGTATTGTATTCTATTCCTATTAAATGCAATAGGCTGAGATTCCAAACATTAGTGTCTAATTACTGTCCACATTCAACATTTGGATGCTCATGCTGGTACTATGAAATTCTAAATATCCTTATTTTATCCTAAATACCAACATGAGTATCCCTGTCTGACATTTTCAGCACTTTGTATAAAGTGCTTGCCCTTGAGATAAGCTTTTGCAGGTAGTTTCTGTGGCTGTGCCTGATTTTTGTAGGTCATAGTATGCATTTTGAACAAATGAATTTTCAATACTAGTAGCCAAAACCCATTTCAGTCCAAATAAAAACCTGACTGCTTTTGTACAAGGA
The DNA here is from genome assembly GCF_000691845.1 of Merops nubicus. Lineage (NCBI taxonomy): Eukaryota > Metazoa > Chordata > Aves > Coraciiformes > Meropidae > Merops > Merops nubicus. The sequence continues at coordinate 31,547 of NW_008627963.1, read as the reverse complement.
GACAATGAAATAAATTTAACATGCCTCTGCCTACAAAAAGCTGTGCTGTTTCTGAGAGTGACAGTCTTTGTAACACTGTCTATTGTCACACTGCTTTCAGGTGATAGGTAACTTTCTAAACCTATTTTACAAGTGCTGATCAACTATCCTTGCAGTGCCAGATTTCTTCCCAAGCAAGTGTTGATGCCTGTGTCAAAATACTTGTTGTTCTTCTGGAGTGGGTGCAACTTGATTTAGAGTGCTGATGTAGACCAGTGCCTATGAGAAGTGTTCTACAGACCTACAGCTGGTTGACAGGTCCCTGCAATGGAGAGAGCCAGCCTGGTTAGCTGTGTGACCTTAAATGAGCAGTTTACAGTTACAGAACCTGGAACTTCCAATATGTTAAGTCAGGATAAAAGTTGGTTTTGTTTTCCACAGCTATACAGGTATTCTAGATACTTTAAAAGAAAGAGAAAGAATGTAGAGTCTCCTTCTGGAACAGCAACTGAATGCAATAGTAAAATAGTGTTTACTCCTCTGGTGGTCTGGAAAGCTGGAGGAGGAACGTAGAATTGGGAAACAACTCCTGAAAGGTAACTAAGCTGAGCAGTGTAATTTATTGTCAGTTACTGTGTAGGAGCCTTCTGTGGAAAGATAGTGTCAGCAGAAGAGCTGATGGAAGGCAAGCATGTAAACTGTAAATCACTGTAAGAAAAGCACTTCCTTGAGGAACGGAGCACATTCATTGTTGGTGCCTGTTCAGTGGTGTGCTCTCAAGATGTGAGCCCTGCAGAGTAGCCTAGAGATTGGGCATGGAAACCGTACAGAGGCTTGCTCTGCAAAGGCAGACAAAGATACAGGTGAATGTAAAGAGTCTACATTTTGTTTCTTGATTACCTGTCGTGATTGACCAGGTACCCAAATTTCATTAAGCCAGGGCTGCTGGACTCTGTGAGAAAATGTTGTCATACGTTGAGATTGGGATACATCTGAGACAACTGGTTTGTGTGTAGGAAATTGGTAGTAGGGCTGTGTTGTTCATGTCAGTTCAGGGTCCATCTCTCTGTCTTCTGTGAAAGCTCCCCTGGTGAGGAATGTACTCACTCTAGACATGTCCCTGTCAGAACTCCAAAACATTAATGGGCATCTACCAGGATTGTAACAGAATCTAGTTTTGTTTATCCTTCAGCTTTGCAAGGAAATTTTAATAAGGGGGTTTGCAAAACAAAGGTCTTGGAGGTGATTAAGAATTTGCTTTCCTAAAATAATGTGAGATGATAAACTTTAAAGTATGATGGTGAAACTGCACCTATATCACTCTACGTTGAAACACAATAGCAGCCATTGCCTGTACAATATTGTGTATCATCAGTTTCAAGACAGCAGGAGTTTATAATAATAGAGTATTAATGCAAAACAGTGAGGGGAGAGAGAAGGGGAGGGAGGGAATGAAAGTTGTCTGGCAGGCTGAATACACAAAGCCTTTGGTACTTGAAAACTAATTTTATTTTTAGTTAATATTCATTGATGCAAGTTTGAGTCTATTGTTAAATGATTCTAGTGAATAATTACATCCATCACTTTGAAATGTTTAAGACAAGTGGAGTTGTAATAGGAACCCTTTGTACTGGAATCATCACCAAAGTTGCATCGTGGAAACCATGTTGACAATACAGTTTGATTGTATTCTTCAAGCCTGCAGGACTCTCAGCCCATTCTCAGAATTGCTTCTGTACATTGTACATGCATTATGTAACCACTGTGGTTTTCTTGGGATCTGTAAGAAAGTGTATGGCATTTCTGTACCCTCATTTCCTCGGAATCTGTCAGCTTCTGAATGTGACCCATCTGTTGATGAGTGAATGGCAACTGTTTATTCCAGAATAAAGCATGTGCTAAAATGCAAACACAGAGCCTACTGAAGTTCTGAGCTAAGTTTAATTAGCTGTGCAGTTCATTTAAACTTCAAGCTACCAAGTTAACTCACTAGTCAGTGGAGTTTATAATATCCTTCTTGTTAGATGCTTGCTAGACAGGGGAGTTGATGGTATATTTGTTGCTAGGTGATGAATTCTGATAACCTTTCTGTTCCTAAATCTATAAATGTCTTGTGTACTTTCTGATGTAGCATAGTTCTTTATTTACACCTCAATTCCTGGATAGAGCTACTACAAAGTTGCTAAGCAGCCGTGTGTATAAATATATAACTTTGTGTCACTTGAAAACTTTTGGAAAATCACATTTACCAAATGAATTCTCAGTTTATCATGACTGTAGCCATTAGCAAAGTGCAACACAAATGAGATATATCAATGTACAGAAGGATAGTGCTTTGTTTGTTGCAAGGGACTAATGGTTTGGAAGGTGACATAAGGTGAAAAAAAGCACAGACTTAATACTGGGATTTTTTTAATGGATTTACAACCGGAAGCAAAGTAAAGATTGATTGATTATTATCTTACCTCTTCAAACTTCCCAAGCATTGTCATCATTAGTTGCTCTAATGTGAAAGGAGAGACAGTTATTCAGATATGCTAATATTTCTGCATTCTAATATTCCAAAATCAGAGGATATGTAGGAAATCTGTATCACTAATGCTCAGTACAGTCATCAGAACATTGCAATTAGTAGTACCTACACTAAGTCTGAGGAAAGAGAAGGGAAGATGAGATTTTGTGCTTTTTCTCACCTATTTGAATTGGAAAAATGCAAGGAAAGATGAGATTTTTAAAAAGTAAATGAAGCGAGTTGACGTAGATCTGGCACTGAATGACAGGCAAATTTTGTTGTGTTGACAGCTATGAAGGTACATGGATTCAGTAGTTTTAGGGATAACTGTAATTTATTAAATCTAAGAGAGTACTTGGCAATAAAATTTTAGTTGCATATTGATCACCAAGTCAGTATTGTAATTACTGTGGTGGGCCAGCATCTTGTCTGATCTGTCTCCAGTATGAACACCACATGAAAATATGACACTAATAAGAAATAATATAAACCTATATTACTTTAAAGACATATTATTCACTAGGGGTGTTCTGGTATCCTTTATCTACATACTAGAGATGTTCTGTTTTCATTTTGTGTCTAATGCTTTTTTCCACAAGCAGTTCCTGCTGTGGATGTTCGTATCTGGGATGTTGGCTCAGAGAGCTTTTCACTGCACCCTTTTGTTGACTATTTGTTTAATACAAACTGTCAGTTATCAGCCAGGTCTGCATTCCTGAAGCTTACAAAAAGGCTTGGAATCAAGCACTGTGTTGGTCTCGACCTTAGGTTGTGGCTGCACTGATGCAAGTGTTATGTACACTGTAAGTGGGTCTCCACCTTTGGCAGCCAGCAAGCAGCCAAATGGTGCTACCAGCCAGAGTGTAAATTTGAAATGTAGATTAAGTAATTGACATAACTTTCAGTTGTCATTTGCTTCATATGCAGTGTTACTTGTTGAAATGTGAGCATGTATAGCAATGCCATCCATTTCAGCTGCAAACCTGAATAACAGTGTCAGCTGGCTCGTTAAATAATTGCTATTGTGCTGTACATATTACCTGATGGGTTTTTTTTCATCATTTCTTAGTTATTAAAAGGAAGCAGAAACTTCAGTAGCTTGATGTTCTTCCCTTGGTTTATCTATGTAAACAAATTTCAGGTTGCTTATAAATGATCCTGACTGACAGAATATACTTTCCCTCAGGTCAGTTCTTTTGTGGAAGATGCCAAAGCCTGTCTTTCTTTAAAGTATAAAAGCCTGTGTTTGATGTGAATGGAAACTGTTCTGGGAATGACTGTGCAGAGCAAGATTACATGGTGCAATTTTAATTACATTGTTCTCAGCAGTGCTGCTTGTCTGATCTTAGTGTGAGAGTCAAAATTCAAACCAAGGTTATTTGGTTTTGTAACTGTTAGTCAGGTACTGATATTGTTTGAAAGAGATGACAATAAGTTGAGCAAGCTTAAAATCCAGCAGAGTTTTGAGAGGTGGCTTTCCTCATTAATCTCAGGTTTTGTACTATAGTAGGTTGTAATTAAGCAGTTGATTTTCCATGGTTTATAGCCTGATCTTTGTGTTGGAATTGGTTTGATACTGGAGTAAAACAAAAGCTTAACTACCAACTAATTTCTCAAATTTAAATGCATTTTAGATTTCTGAAGGCACTCTGAAAGGCTATTCATAAACTGTGTCCAAGGGCTGTATTTTAATAACCCAATTTTTAGACCGTAAGACTTAAAATGGATGTAGGTCTGTTATTTGTGCATTTATTGAATATGTCTGGACAAATCAACTTGTTATTGGTTTCTTTAAAAAAAAAAAAATCTTGAGGGAATTCACTTGAGAAAACTTGGAAAAAATCACAAAGAGAAATTGTTATTGTCAGGTTCATTGAAGGAGAAGATAAGAAAGCAAAAGATTTCTCCTGGAAACAGGACAAACACTGTTTCTGTGTTTCACTGGGAAAAGTTGAACAATCCACTGGATAAATGGTTTGAGCAGATTTTCAGGCATGGCATTACTCATTCAGCAGCTGGGAAAATAGGCCAGCAACCTACAGTATCCATTTTGAAAAGAAAATATTACACAGTGGATTTATTACTCACTCTCATTTCCTTTTATGTATTGTAACTGATGCGTCATTCTCTATTTCTGAAGCAAACTCCTACCACTGAGTGCTATTTGGAAATTAGTTGCACATGGCACAAGCTGAAAGCTTTTTTCCTGAGGATGCCTTTTAAGAAAACATTCATGAATATTAGGAAAGTCTTTTATTATCATTATGATTCCAGAAGAAGGGCAGCTGTGTGTTGATGTATATGTGTGTGTCTTATTTTTTAACATTTCCTAGCATGTAGTGACCAATAGTTTTGCTTCTTATCAGTGCTGAGGTTGGGGAGCAGTCCATGCAACTCACTGTTGAATTACAGAGTAGTTGTAAATTCACACAGACGGTGAAACTGAGACCTAGGATTGACAAGATAGAGGCAATATTGCCTCAGCACAGTAGCTGTAGGTAATGTGTAAAAAGCACTTTGTATTGATAGCTTATTTAATAGAAAGCTCCTACACATTGACTTCTTGAGCCAAAGAACTTCTAGCGTAAGAGAGGTGTATTGAACAATATTTTCTCTCCCATCTCTGAAAAAAAGATGTGTAAGAGGGCAAGTAGCTACCACGGATTTGGTACAGAACACACAAAAAAATATTTTAGAATAGATTTTTCTTCCACTCTCAAATAACTGTGTTACTTGTGCTTCCCACTGAAGGAGTGAGCAAAGCATCCATTCCTCTAGTGAGGCCTGATGTTTTATTTTTGTCATAAATGACAAAACCAAAAGTAATCTTTCTTACTAATGGTCCAGCTTGAGGCGAACATAAATCATGTGCATAATTTAGTGAATTTTCTGTTTGTCTAATAGTATATCATAATTTGACCTAAGTTAGTTTAAGACTGGTAGAAAAAATGTTCTTAGCTGAGCATTGACAGAAGCTTGTGCCATTAAAAAAAAGAAAAAATAAGGAAACAAGAAGTTATGACAGATCACATTAAGAAATGACAGATCACTGTAATTATAACAAACTGACCTTGAAAACAAACAGATTTCATTGTGAACTTGAGGGATAAAATCCCTGTGACCTGTGGTTAATTGTATAGTTAACCGAAAAGCTTTGCTAAATAAATTTGTGGCTTTGGAGACATTTTAAGAACATACTGGTGTAAATAAAGGTACTTTCTGTGCTTGTGGCACTGTAGTTATTTCCTGTGAGTGATTGCTTGTTGTTACTTTTTGACATCTGCTGGCAGCAGTTTATTTACATAGCTAAATCTCCTGGGACACTGTTTCCCCTCCTGAATAGAACCTCAATTGATTAGTTTTCAATAAATTACATATATCAGTAAATTTGGGGTTGGTAGCACTTAGGGAGACTGCTCAAAGATCAGATGTGTGCTTATGCAGAAGCCAAGAAAATTCATGGTCAGTAGTGTGTTGCCTCTTCATGCTTTATGCAGGCAGTATTCAAAGGAAATTATCCATTATATCCCACTGGGAATTCTTGTACAAACTCAGATTGCTGTCCCACCTTCCTCCACTACAGGATACAATCAATATTGTATCAACAACCTTCTCACAGCAATTTGCAGAGCCACAACATATTGAATACATTTGAATGTCTGTGATTGTGTGATTCTGTCTGTGTCTTAGACTCAGCCAGTGAAGGTTTTGTAAGAATCTAAAGTTAATTTTGTGTTACGTTCTCCTGGGCTTCTAGCAAAGTGTTATGTAAATCTGCTAAAATAGATAATATTGACCATTTGCATTGCAATGGGAAACTCTCTCATTGAATCTAACATTAAAAAGAGTCTTTTCTACATATTGCTTCTGGGTTTGGGGTCATTTGGACTGTTCAGAATCAATGCAGTGTTAATAGAGAAATGGCATATTTCTCCACAGAGGTGACAATTCTTTTGAGACTGTAGCTCCACAAATGTAGTATCAATTTAAGCATCCTCTGCATTTACCAAGAGACAACAGCTCTGTGTAGACTGGACTGTGTCTTGTGCTCAGAAAATCAATGACTGTGATACAATATCTAAAGTTTTGATTTTTATATTGTTTTCATACACACTCACTGACATCATATTTTTGTTGAAATAGGGCTTAGAACAGAAGTTATAGTATTACCATAACTTAAATGCAGCCACTGATCCAGGAGATCAGTCAATAAAGTGTCTATATTGTAAAGCGTAATTTAAGGTAAATTCCAGCTGAGAACAACTCATTACAGCTCCTTCCACTTGATCAGATTCTTTGTCCTAAATGAGGTGATGGGCAGTAAATTGATGTGTGAAGACATCATGTAATGTGAGCCGGTCAGTTGTTTTGGGAGGAGGAGGGAATGCCTTCGGCTTTGGTTGTAGTGTTTGTATTTTCACACCATTTCAAGCACTCAGAGACTGCTGTGAGAGCCCTGTTGGCAGAATAAATTTGCTGAAGACCACAAGGTGCCATCAGGGGACCTTCCTTTCTAGGAGAAAGGAAAGAGGGAGCACGGTGGGAAAAGGCAGGAAGAAGCAGTGACACGTCTGTGCTGAAAAAGGTGTGAATTCTTGGATTTGATACTGATGGGGCCATTTTGCTCACACAGCACTCTGTGCTCTGTGGAAATACCCGCTGGAATCCCAAATAGGAACCCCAGTGCTTCAGGGCTAATACATTGGGCTTCAGTGCTGGGCTGGTACAAATTGTGATGCTTCTGGTTCTGCTCTACCTCAGGGTACCTGATGCAATACTTGTATCTAGCCAAGTGGTGTTGTGATGTGCTAGGAGAAGAGAGGCAGAGCTTGGTGAGATGTGAAAAGATGCCAGAATGCAGTGCTGGGCATAGCAGAAGGTGAGGAGGGAGGCAGGGCAGAGCATGGTGTGGGCCTGCAGAGGGAGGGAGCCACTCGTTTTGGAATTGCTCGTCCTGCCCGTGACAGGAAGGCTGAGGGAGCCTTCAGTCCATTCTCACTTACTGCTCAGGTGGATGGCTCTACAGAATTTCTATTTGTTAGCATTTTTTCCATTTTGTCTCTGAAGGGCAGATACATACACGCTAGTGCCAGCTGGATGAACTGTTGGCCTAATTTTTGTATTTTAACGGAGCTATGCACAGATCTGGTCACCATGCACAAATTGCATGGGGTTGCTTGCCAGATTAGGTAGTTGGTTTGTTTTTGCAGATGTTACAAGTATGTGCAAGGATAAATTCTGGGTTTTGGGACTTGTTCTTGCAAAGAATTTGAATATAGATTTGTATTGGTTTGTATTAAACAAATCCTGTTATATTTTGATAAACGTTGTAGTGTTGTTCATGTTTCTTCAGTTTTTGACTCTGGATGTTAAATAAGCCATCAATATAATTTACTTCAGGGGCACATAAAGAAATTCTCTATATATACAAGAGAAACACAGATGTGCAGTAAGAGATAACCTACTATTCCTTGTTGGATTTTTTTAAAATAGTTTTGTAGCAATTCTGCTGCAGAGCCAGAATTTACCATTAAACTGCTTAAAAAACCTTCATAGAGGATTTTCATAAACTCAGTTTGTTCATTTACTTAAATATTCAATAGAATATCTTTTTGGTAAAGAAATATTTTACTCATGCTTGTAGGTTTTCTAAGCCATAAATACATGTTTTCTACAGCACTTTTAGATATGAAGTAATGATAACCTCATATCTTAAAGAACAACGTGTCTGATTTAATTGTTGACAATGTCTTGTCTGGACTTTAGTCTGCCCACAAAAGTATCATGGGGCAGTATTGTTCTCTTATTTTCAAACAGAAAGGTACTGCAGAAAATAAGGTACTGCAGAAAATTAGCAGAAATAAACATGCTGTGGGCTCCCTGTTCCAGAGGTGGTTTTGAAGGCATCTCAAAGGAAAGCAGAGAAGCTGTTTCTCCTAGATGATAATCCTGTTGGTTTGAAAAGCAGGATTTCTTTTGTTTCTCATCTGCCTTTGTCATTAGCTGTTGTAAAGATTCCTCTTTTGTTCTTGGATGGATATAGGTTATTCAGATGTGTTGGTTCCAGGTAGATTTCATCTTCTCTATATTGACAGGATGATTTGTCTCTTGAAGACTCATGACACTTTGCATTTCTATTAGTTTGTGCTGGGCTGCTGTGTGACACCCTGTACCAGAGTTAGGCCTTCCACACTGTGAGGAGTGCTGCCATGTGGTGGCCTGTTACCATTTCCATAGTTACTTGCCTGCTGTTTTCTGTCAGCATCAGTGTTTACTAATAACAAGAGCTTTGCTAGGTCACGGTGCCTTTTGAATTTTTATATACGACAGGAGCACTCGGCAGCGTTTCCCTTTGCTTCAATCATCACTTTTCTCTCTTCGTAGTTAATGAAGCTCAGCTTTGCCAGCTTCTGTCTAACTTCTCTATTTTGCTAATATTGTTGAGCAGGGAGGACTCTTTAGCAGAGCTGAGAGATCCCTGCTGGGCTGGAAAGTTAAGTTGCCTTTGTGCAGCTGTAATGTACTTTTTCTTGCATCTCTAAAGCGCTCACAGGTACAGCTTCTGACTTTTAATGTGATCTAAAGTTATTTGTTCAAAAGGATGAGAAAAAATACAGAGGATAATACACATTTGATGCTGGAGTTCCTACTGATTTGAACAAGGCTAGGTTATGTTTACAAAAAAAAAAAAAAATCCTAACTTCCATTGATAGAGTAATTAAGTCTCTGTGTGTCTGTGTTTGTGTATTTTCAATGTGAAATTTCCTCACTGAGGAGCCATTTTGTTGTTAGCTATCATTAGCTAATGTAAAAATATGAATACCTGTGCATAGAGACAGGTATTCAAAGTTTATGTATGCTTATAGACAAATATGTATATTTAGTTATTCAAAATACCTCTGCAGAGATTTCATCAGAGAGAAAATTATGAATTCTGTAGTTCTGTTCAAAACAAATTAAACTTCTGAGAATTGGACTCAGAAAAAAGTACTTTGGAAGAGGATTATATCAGCCTGATATATGCTTTTGAATATGAGAAATCTATTTCAGCTTGTTTTCTTTTTATATAGCTTACAAGAAATCCAACTACTAACCTTTCAATGTTTTAAAATGGTATTCTTTAAAACATCTGTGGTTCATTATCATAAATATCACAGTTGTGTGGAAACCTCACATATGTGGTATATGATAAGTGAAAATGGGATGCACTGAAATGATGAATCCCCGGAACTTGAGATTTCTTGCTGAGATCTATAAAGGGTAATATTTCCAATCACAACTTCTGTTTCCCATCGTTACAGTAATGGACTGGGGATCTTGCACAAGAATTCTTTTTCCAGCAGGTCCTTTGATGATTATAAGTTCAAAGTCACCGATTAAGGCCTTGGCATGCATCTGGGCATAACTAATAACAAATATTGCTTGGTGGCCAAAGATACTCTGTACAATTCATATGTGAATGAGGTTCCTTACAGAAAGGAGTAAAAGTCTAGTCTAGGAGGCTGGGAAATGAACAGAGGGGGATGAGTGACATGCCGGTTGTTTTTCATTGGGAAATGCTTGGCAGTATTTTAATTTTGCTTGCATGGGAGTTTTGGAGCTTGTCTCATACCATGTGGCTTATTAAGCACAATAAAGATGTTCATTTGGCAGCTGGAGCATGACTAAGAACATCAAGAGTCATATATGCATCAATAAACGAAGAGCTCTGTGTTAACGTAAATAAATATTAGATAATTGTTTTAATTGCTCATTGAATATTTGACAATGAGACACAATCACTAGTCACGTCTGGTGCAGCATTGGCAAAATTTTGGTTTAGGCCTATAGCTGGACAGTTACTACTTTTATTTTTCTTCTTACTTCTGTAGCACCTTGAGCAACAAACAGGAACCATTTTGTTGCAAGTGCTGTACAGACACAGAGCGAAGAAGTGGTCTTTGCTCTGAAGAGCTTGTAACCTGGCTGAACTCCTTGAGCTCTAACACGAGCGGGTGTGCAGGAGGACACGGGAGGTTGCAGTGTGTGAGGACACTCAGGCTGCTGTTCGTTCAACCTGTTCTAATGTAGCTGCCTGGCATGAATAATGTCAGTACCTGTCTCAGGGCTTTCCTCACACCTCCCCTCTGTGACAAATCCATGAAGATCATAAACATCATTGCACATCAGAAGGATTGTTACATCATCCTGGTTGCCAAGCAGCAAAGTGCTATACCCTGGGAGACCACGTTTTCATTTTGGACAGACTACCAGAGAGTTTGGCCTCCTCTCCATGAACTTGGCAGACTCCTTAGAGCGTGGGCTGTTGAGCCAACTCACATAGACTTTGGTAAATACTTCTATTTTTGATATCTGGAGATAATTTAAAAACTAATCTGAAAAGATCTTGGAGGAATTCTTTGTAATGGGATATTTATTTCTGAAACAGACATCCATATCTCCTGGCACTTCTAATTGTTTAGACAGTTTCTCAGTGGAACAATCTGAGCTGGTTTCAGTTTTCTTGCATGTGCTTGTTCATCTTCTACTCAGAAGTTCTCAGTCCCATGCCCAAATTTCCTTCAGTACTGGGAGAGGGTTAAGTGTCCCGGACTCAGCTAGATGAATAAGCTGTGTAGTAAGATACAGTGTTTATTTCACTGCATTTTTGTAGTTTTTCTCTTCTTGAATGAATCCCATTTATATAAGCTTAATGTTGACCTAAAAGAACAGGGAAGTCAGTTGAATCTAGAATTTTTATGTGTGGAAAGATTATAGATGCCACCTTGTCCATCCTCTTGATCTGAAGTAGAATCAGGTACTGAGACTGGTCTTGAGTGATTTTGGATTAAGATGGTATATGATTAACCTCGTGTTTAAACCCTGCAATGGTAGTTATTCAGCACGTCCTCAGCACCCTCTTTTAATGGTTAACTGCAAAGCTTTCTTAGTATCCGACTGAACCTTTCCACCACTGATACTCACAACACCCTGCCTAGTTTCTTATTATACTGGTTAGTACTTGGAGGACATGGGAAGTAATTAATTAACCACTCTTTATAGTTCCTACATAGAGATTTGTAGATAGCCTTTGCGTCCAAAGCAAGTTTTCTTAACCAGAGAATAAGCACTAAAAATGCTATTTGCCCTATATTTAAAAAGCTGTGTTTTTTTGGTGCATCAACAATGTGTAGGTTTGTTGACAAGATAGAAGTGCTACAGGTAGGAAATTGGAGTAAGCTGATGAAACTGGGACTCCTCAGAGCTCTCCTGAGTGCCTGGCAGGGCAGGCAAGAGTGGTCAGTGCCTGGGCTAGCTCCTTAGGCTATGTAGCTGCTACTGGAGCTGCAGGCAGTGCAAGTACTGTAAGAGCTGGCTGTCTGCACTGGCTTTTCTCCAGATACCACACGAGTTTAAGGAAGATAACGTTTCCAGTTATCTTGGACATCATGAGAATGATTTGGAACCCAGTGCAATCTCATGTGACGGTCCCTGGTCATCCTAGTCCAGGAGACATCATCATTCTGATAAAGTTCACATTTGCCCCTGACTTCAGACTAGGGAATTTATTTAAAGCTACAGTTCTCTTCAACTCTCTTAACAGCTGGCTTCAGTTTCATCCCTGTTGGCCCTTGGTCAGAATAATCTTCAATGTTCTCTGTCCTTATGATCACTTCATCTCCTTTCACCCACTTCTGATTTCTTCCCTTCATATCAGTACTTCTCAGAGCCTTTTCATCTTCTTTCCCTCTCCTTGCTGTTAACCTCGTCAAATACTCTTGTTTCTGTGGTAGAATTGGGAATTGAAAGCATCAGTGCTTTTGGATGAGATATGGTAAGAAAACAGTTTCCCACTTTCAAACAGCTCTGCTTCTGCCCTGGTTGGAAAATGTTGCAGGGTTTCATAATGCAAGGCCAATAGATGAGGCAAATATAAAAGGTTTGAAAGCATTAAATTCATAGCCCTACAGAATATAGAATATAAATCCAAGTACTTCTGATTCCATGTGTTGAATCTGCGTGTGGTCTTTGAAATTCTGTGATGCATGCAGATGGTAGCAATGCAGGAACCTCAAGGTCTGTGAAAGCTGAGCAGCAAGGTGCAAGAAGGGTGCTCCCACCCAGCTTCACCCCTCTTTTCAAAGCACAACACTGTGCTGCCTGTTTTTGAACGTGACCTGTATTGCTTGGCTGGGTGATGCTACAGCTCTGAGTGATTGTTTTAAGTGATTACTTTGTCACAGTCTTGTTAGGCTTTTCTTTTAATTTTGTCTTTACTTTTTACTCCTGACATAATTAATTTCTCCGAGGGTGATGCCAATTTTTTTTTTTTTTCCTGTTGTAAGCTATTAATAGTAGATTACCAGCAGCTTTTGACTATGAGAAGCACACATTTATTCAACATAACAAGGTACCTTCTTAAAACCTTGTTTCATTGTTGTGGTTTGTTTATTTTTTTTAAAGGAGGAAGAGAATACATTAAATGAGAAGCTACTCACACTTCATCAAGGTTGCAATCTATACAATGATTAGTGTAGAGAATTTCAACTTCCCACATTTACAGTGACAGGAAAATTTTGTCTTTTCTGTAGGTTGATAGCTCTAGGAGATTGCAGTGAATCTGTGAGCCTGTCATATCACCAACATAAATTGCAACGGGTGGTTTTATACCCGGGAGGCCTTGCTAACAGAGAGCCTTCTATCAAAATCCTACTGTGAGCACAAGACCCTTTCTATGAACAGTTCCTGGCCTTGGAGAGCAGCGTGGACACCAGCGCAGTCTGAGCACTGTGAAATTGTTTTAAACTGCTACTGCTCCCAAGTTCTGTGTTTTTCACCCCCTCCTGATTCTACTGCGGCGTGAGACTTTGCGAGCAGGGGTCTGCGACATGACACACCGAGATAGGTTTGTCTGGAGGGACTGGAGTATGTGAAGGAAGAGAGCTTTTTGTTTCTTTTTTTATTTATAATCCCTCTTGCTTTCAGCAAAATTCAATGAAATAGCAAATGGGCTGATGAAATTCTGGCTTGTTATCCCACTGTGAATCCAAGGATAGTGCTTTTGCCCTCAAGTAAAGGAGAAGAAATAAGAGCAGCTTTTAGTTAAAAATATGTAAGCAAGCCTAAAACTTGTACAGAAACAGATCCTTCAGGTGCTGGGTAATTTTTATGCAAGAGACTGTGGTGACTGTAGAGTTTGGACTTTCCTCTATAAGAGGATATCAGGTACAAATTCACAGGGTCATCTGAAGTCCTGCCTCAGGCTCCCGAGGCCTCTGTGGATGTGTCGGTGTGCGGGTGCTGGCGGGGGGCTGCAGGGCCTCTGTGGGGTGAGGCTGGGTCTGCCCCACGGCACAGAGCCGGTTCTGGGCTGTTCCGGCCGGTTCCGGATGGTTCCACAGCTGCCTCACCAAGGGGCACAGCCGAGCCCCTCAGGATGCTGGTGCTGCCTCTGGGGAAAAAAGAAAGTTTAAGAAAGGTTCTCTGTTTAAGAAAGGGGCAAAATGCTGCCTGGGAGTGAGGGGTGAGGGGAAAAAAATTGTGAGGGAGCGGAGTGAGACCCAAGGATGGAGGAGGAGGAGGAGAAGGAGAAAGGGTTCCACCACCCCCGGGGCAAGGGTTCCCCGCAGCCCCCTGAGGACCCCACACAGGAGCAGGTGAGCTTGTCCTGAAGGAAGCTGCAGCCTGTGGAGGGGGCTCGGGCTGGAGGGGGAAAGGTGTGAGGAGGAAGGAGCCCCAGAGAGGAGCCGTTAGGTGCAGACCGTGAGCCCTGTTCCCCATCCCCCTGTGCCGCCTGGGGAGAGGAGGCGGCGGAGCTGGGAACGGAGCAGTGGCGCTGGGTTGGGAGAAAGGGCTGTGAGGTAGGGTAGAGATTTGGGGTTTAATTTTGTCTTTTTCTCACCATCCAAATCTATTTTAACTGGCCTCAATGAAATTAATTTTCCCCAAATCACTTCTGTTTAACCCATGACAGTAAATGGTAACTCATCTCCCTATCTGTACCTCAACCCATGAGCTTTTTATCTCCTTTTCTGCCCCAGTCCTGTTGAGGCACAGGAGTGAGAGTGAGTGACTGGGATGCAGCCTGAGGTCAACCCACCACTGTCAATTTGGCAAATAGTGTTCAGCGTCTCATATTCTGAATTTCAGACATTTCAGATTTTTGCTTTTGGTTAATTTTTAATTTGACCTTTCTCATCAATATTTGTCATGAAATGAAGTTGTATTCAAATTTTGGAACTCTTCTGCAACAGTTCTGTTTTCCTGTGGGGCTTCAACTTTGGGATTCAAATCCAGTGAATGCCCAGAGAGGATCTTCATCAGGTCCTCTGGCAGCCCTGTCTTCGAGTTGTCTTCCATGTCTGGAAGTAGGTGCAAAAATTGATGAAGAAGATTTCTGTGTAGCTTCCCAGGAATGTTGTGTGGCCATTCCCTAGGAGAATTCTGTCTGTGCTTTTAGATCAGTTACAGAGATTATACAGTCAAGAAAAGCTTGGGTATTGGCCAGTTTGGGAGAGAATCTGGGATTACATTTTTTCCCTTAAAAACAACGACCCCATACAAGAAGTCTATACAGTAAATTTAAACAATTGTGCAAAGTGTTTTATTTTCAGAAAAACTCTATTGTCTTTCATCTTCCGTGGTCTGTAGCCTTGTCTGTATTCATTTCTGAAAGTGAAATACAGTTTTTAAAGATTCAACAGAAATGAAATGTAAAATCAAAACAGTGAGAGTGTACAGATAAGTGAAAAATTACAGCAGCAGTAACTCAAGGAGCAGGTGGGGAACACAGAACAGATTGTCCACAAAAAAAAAAAATGCTTCATATGCAAGTATATTGTTCAGAAATGGCAAAACCTGAAAAGTTTGCTTAGCAATTGCAATTCTATGGTGTAGACCTCTTAATAATGTAGTCACATCACTAATGTTTCTTCCAATATTTTGTGCAGAGTGAATCTACCAGGCTCAGAGGAGGAACTTGAGACAAAGTCTCAAACCTTTGTACTTTAGAGACATTTTTCTCTTTGTCAGCCTTCCTAAATATGTTAAGTCTTCCATGTAAATTGAAATGGGATTATTGACAGCGACTGTTTAATTAAAAGTTCTCATAATCCTTAGCTATACTGATAGTGCAGCTCACGTAATGTATCACAATCCTGGTAGCTAGTAAGAAATGTCACTGTTTTTTTCTGTTCTGTACACTTGTCAGTAGACTATGTAGTTGAATATTCTATCAACAACAGATTCTAGGTGTAGATTTATTGGATAACTGAAAGAAGAGTTCTTGTGTTATGACAAGGAGGAAAACCAAGGTCTCTACTGCAACTGCTCAATTTGTAGAACTAGATGGGTATTTGGTGCATTTGGTTTGAGTGATAAAAAAACTGATCATGTCAAAAATGTTCTGTTTATCTCTTACCTCCCTGATTAACATGGTCAAAATCTCTTTATCTTTCTGAAAGCTCATGTTTGTATGATTTGTCTCTGAATTATAATCACACAAATATAAAGCCTCTTTGAAAGTCTCTCCCCTTAGACTGGTACACATTTCTTCATGAGATCTGTAGACAGAGTCGGTAACGTGAAAATGTTTGAAGTCTATCAAAGTGCATACTTACAATTGTTTATTTTCTTTTTTTCTTTTTCCACCCCAGTGGCATTTGATGACTGCAAGGGGAATAACAAACTGAACTTCGAAGTTTCTAACCCAGACTTTAAGGTGGAACACAATGGAACTTTAGTTGCACTAAAGAATGTATCAGAAGCTGGCACAGCCTTGTTTGTACATGCACGGTCTGAGCATGCTGAGGATATGGCAGAGATTTTGATTGTTGAAGCAAGTGAAAAACGTGGTGCATTAAAGGTAAGATAAATACAAAAGGCCAGAACAAAGTGCCAAGGAGATGCTGCTAGATATTTACATATGCTATCTAGGACTGTAAGCAGCTTTAATCTGTTAGCAGAGATCAAAATCTGTCTTCAAATCAGATATTGCTGTTACGTTTTAGCACTCATTTTAATTTAAAATACAAGTTTTCCAGGTTTTGAAGGATGTATTACATCTTCAGGTGTAAATGCTAAATTGTCACACTGAAATGATTCAAATGAAGGAGCCCAAATATCAAAACTGGCTGGTTCTGCTGGTGCTAGATACACCAGATAAGCATACTTTGACCGTAGCTGAAAATGGAAAATCATAATCTAAACGTGTAATTTAGAATTTACAGAACCTTCATGTTCACTCTAAGTCAGAGTGTGTGGGAATGAATTCTATGCTGTGGAATTTAGATTTTCATATAGGTCTGCTTATCGGATATTGTTATGTATTAAACTGGATAAACGTTTGCACATAAATGGCAACACATATTTATGCTCTGTCTTCCTGCTCTGTTTTTGTTCCACTCTGTCCACTGAATGACAGTTCTTTTCTGCTTCTGAGGTTCAGTGTAATACTAACCTCGTACTATGGGGAAAAAGAGCTTCATAAATTGAATTGTTTACTTCATACCTATAAAAGTAACAAAAGGAAATGTGAGATAGCCTTCTGTGTCGTGGTATTTAGGAGAGAGGCAGGCAAGATAGTGGCTTACTAGACAATTAAGCCTGGTACCTTTACAGACCTATAATTTCAAGGAAGTATAAAGAAGCCATAATAAAAATGACTGATCTATTGTCTTATTTTGGTATTTAGACTCTTAGCTGCCAGCATTCCCATTTTATTTCCAACAATAGCTTATTACAGCTTAAGTCTTCCATTAAAAAAAAAAACAAACAAACAAACAAAAAAAACCAAACAAAAAACCAAACCAAAACAACCAAACCAAAGGAATTTAATTTTATTTAAACATGCTGTTTCTTCACAAAGTTAAATTTTAACAAAGCCATACGTGAGAGCCTCTTCCATGTTGGAACTGTGGGTTTAGGACCATGTACTATCAAATTAAGAGTAGGAAAGCTACACTTACAGGAGCTGGGCACTTGGCTCTTCTCTCTCTCAAACTAACAAGGCATATTCCTTCTGGTGCATTCACAAGATGGTTCAAGTTTTGTCCTCACTCCAGGTTTTGAAATCTTAGAATTTCAAAAAGGAGATTCTCATTCTCCAGTTAGAAGTTATTCAAACCCCAAAGGAACTTGAGACATCCCTGACAGGAGGTCTGGAGTTAAACTTCAGGCGTTTGGTTTATGTGTGATGATCTGACTCCCTGCAAATCATGTTCTGAAGCTTTATTCTGGTTTTATTATAGAAGCAATCCTTCAGTGTCTTTGAGGGGAGATATTCTGTGGAAGTTACAGTCTAGGGGAAATTTTCTCTCCTGAATAGGAATTAGCAGATGTCTGTTTGCACAGACTATGACATAACTTTGTCAGTGACTTTTTCTCTAGGTTCTGGGTAGTCTCCCCTCAGCGTGTTCCAGCAATATTAATTAATGCCTCATGTTGAAATCTATCACCAGACAGCATTCAAAAGCCAAGTCTAATTTGGCTGCACTCCTGGATTCTGTTCCAACCACTTTGTGTTGCATCAGAGAGAGAAAACCAAAGTCTAAATCTGTCATATTCTGCCACTTGCCAGTCTGCCCTCACAGGTGACTCCTCAGAGAAATATCTCAGCACCATCACTACCTGCATTCACGCTCTTTTATTATGGTGATCTTTGGTGTTGGCAGTGCCATTGGGAGCTGTATGATGCATTAATGTGTCCTAGGGAATCCATCTGGTGAGGACCATCCCCTTCTTCAGGGGGGTATGGAGATCTTTGGGGCTGGCTGTCCTACTCTGACTTCAGCCAGCACTCTCTGTCTGATAAATCAATATGTTTTTTACCAGCTGCTTTAACAATTGTTTGTCTAAAACACAACTCAGTTTTGTCTTTCTGTTTGTAATACTTGAGAAGGATGTAAAGATTACAGTGTCCTATCTGAAGTGATTTTATGATAAATTTGAACCAAATCCTGTACTTTTGCAGTCTAAATGTGTCAGCATGGAAACAGCAGAACTGCTCCATCTGCTTATGCAGGAGTCTTGGCGAAGAAAGGCTCAGATGGAGCCTTAGTAATTCAGCAGAATTCTGTAGGGTTAAGATGAGCACATGCTAGAGCACTGCTTAGCATTCAGTACTTAGAGTACAGTACCTTGTTTAATTAGGAGATAAGTAGTTCTTAAGTATTTCCCCACTGCCAGCAACTGCCATTTCTGTCCTGAAAGCCTGTAACCTACATCTGTGAAATCCCATTGTTAATGTTTCTAATTGCAGATTCCCAACATGTTTGGAGATGACTGACAACAATGATCTCTAATGTGCTGACTGGCAGTCTGAACCTAGGAAGAGTGCATAATTCTGAAAACTTTCTGATTGCTACCAACTTTACTTCAGATAAATATTGAAAATACTTAGAGTTGCAATCCTGGAGCATGCAGAAAATCTTTTGATATTCTAGTGGTGGAGGGGTGCGGTTCTATTCTGCTGAAGATGTTGGAAAATTCCAGCTGACCTCACTGACCAGTCCAACATGATTAGCTTAATTTAACTTCATGGCCATAGTGTAGTCAGTGGCTGTTAGAATGACACTTACCATTTAATTCTGTTTTTTTGAGTCTAAAGGACGTGTTTCCTTACTTTTTTTGCCAGAAGCATATTAGTTCTGCAGAACCTGCAAATTTCTATCTAAAGGGTGGCCATGACTAAAGGTAAAAAGATAGTTCCTCAACATCATTAGCCAAATTGGCTGTTGCTCTCTGATCACAGAATCTTTTGCAGGGACAAGTGACAGAAGAGCCAATACAGCACTGCTTCCTTTCCAGATGTCTGGATGTTTCTCCAAAATACCATAAACCCTGTAAATGTCTGCACCTACAGATGTGCATACATGTTATTGAGAGCAAAAGTCTGTACACCAGATTACAGTTAGATTGTTTTCTACAACCTGCTGTTAGTGCCCCTTTCCTCTGTTGGTTTTTCCTAGATAAATTGGTTTGTGTCTGTCTTGACAGAGGGGAGTATTCACAAGGAAGCTACTGTCATTTTTGAGATGCCTGTGGAATATGAGTGCACAGAAGATCTGCCAGGGCCTACAGAAGGTGTAACATCACAGTGTCATTTTTTTAATAGCTGTGTGTGCGTACACACTTGTTCCCTCAGGCAGCCAGAGTGCTTGCTGAAGGAAAGGAAGTTCACTTGCATTCACCATGGGGTACTGCTCGTGGGGCACACACATCTGTACTCGTGCTTTGCCCAATGTTTCCTTAACACCCTTTTGCACAGTCCAGACTTGAGTGCTTGATGATATTGAAAAAAAGACATGGAAATGTTCTGATTCATCCAGGATTTCCAATATGAACTTTGGGTTCATTCTGAATAATTAATATAATTGCTAAGGTTCAGATCCCTAATGGAAACATAAATCACTCCCAATCCCCAGCTGGGAACAAACTGACTGAGCCCATGAGTGACAATAATTAATTCTTTAACTTATGTCTTTTCCAAAGCTCAGTCCCAGCTTTGTTATATGCAAATAGCAGGACAACTGGAAGTTGGCAATTTCATCACATCTGAGCATTTGACCAGATATTAGTGGATTGATTTATTTATTTAAGCTGTCTGGTTTTGTGGAAGACATAAAGTAGAAGCCAGTCTGTTGTAGAGTCTCATAACAGATTGTGAGTTGCAAAAGGCAGCAAGCTGGGAATTGAACTGTGTCCTCCGAGGCTAAATCAAATGGTTGTCTGCTAGTCCTTCTCCCTCTTTAATCTGATACTGGTTTTAATGGAGATACCCTTAGTAGACTGGGAGCTAGAAGAAAACCTTGGGAAACAATCTTTCTTTTCTCTGTCTTTTTTTGGGTGTGATGGCAAAATTCAGGCTTTTAAATTTGTTTTCCCCTGCAGTAAAGGGAGTTATTTAGAAATTTTATGTGTTGCAGCATCACAGACACAAGGTGGTGGGGGGCGGGTGAGATACCAATAGTCTGGCACCAAAGCAGATAAGAGGGCAGGCAGATATTCAGAAATTCCAGGCTGGTACTTCGCTGTATGGTGCTCAGCAGTCTTCCATACAGAAGGATGAAATGATTAAATAGAAACTGTCAAACCCTCAGGACGCTTTTCAGGCACTAGATAGAAAAGGAATAGGAGAAAGAAAAGAAAAGAAGAGATAAGAGGGAGGGGCACACCCTCAGACAGCATGTTGTAGACAAAGTTTTAAGTAATCTCCAGCAGTAGGTCAGATTGAAGGAAACGAAGTTGCTCTAGTCCTGCTACTCTGTCCAGCCCACTCTGTAGCAGCTAGAGGCTCCTCAAGTGTGCTGCTCCCACCTTCTCCTTGGTCAGACCATTGCTTTTCCCAGCCTCAGCCCCTGCTGTGTTTCTTATAGCAGAGACAGAAGCAAAAGCCTGACTGAAAACTTTCCCAGCCTCCTTGCAGATCTGAATTGTTTCCCACTAAGCCACTCCCTGGATGTGTATGTCTGTGCGGTTGCTTTGTGTCTGTGCCTCTGTTTCCTAAAGTATCAAACAGAAATAATGAAACTAAGCTCCTTGGATTTAAATGTTAGTATTTCTCCTTTGTGTCTTACTCATTCCTTTATGCCTGCAGGACAGAGATTGCAATTTTTATTGATATGAGGTAAAAAGTGCCTAGAACTTTAAATCCTACATGTATGGCTTTCTGCCTTGTACAAGATGATAAAGGTTCAATAATGATATTATGAATCAGGATTCTTTCACAGAAAACATAGTCATGCAAGGAAGTGAATAGTTTAGTCATCTGGCAGTTCAATAATTTATTTGGAAAATAAGATCAAAAATCAGCCTCTCTGATACAGCAAGTAATCTTTCCCATTAATATATATTAGCATTTTTTTCAGTTTAGAACAGAGCTCCTAATAGGCTCAAAATGACTGTGCAAAACTATGAAGATGGACTCACATATGAGATATTGACAAACAGGGTAGAAGTGTTTCATATTATTAGATTTTGCATATAGCACTTGCTTCAAAAAAGTGATGCACTGCATAAATAAAACACCATGGTTTACATTTAATTTTAAGGCACAAAATAGAGGAAGTCACAGGGGCACATCAATATCTGATACATTTATGATTTATTATGCTAATCAAAACAGTGGATAGAATACCATTTTCAGAAAAACTGTGGAGATGCTTTGCCTTTGGATATGAAGGTTTCTTTCAGCATATAAAGATGGGTTTTCTTAAAAAGAAAACAAAAGAAAAATCATATTCTTACTTCTGTATTTACTTTAGCAGAAAGGTAAGCATAGTATTGTCCTTCTGCTGTTATTAATTAATATTAATTAACTTATTACTACTTTTTACCTTTGTTCCTTATGACACTGCAAGCACCTGTTGACTTTGAGTTTGTGCGTAAACTTCTGAGGTATAAATGGTTTTAGAATTTAATACCTGTGTGTTGATGGTATTTTGGTAAATGGCTATTCCCTGCTTTAATCACCACTGGAAGGATGCAATTTTTTTTTTTTTAATAAAATCTGCAATTGCAGGTTTCATGGAGTACTTCTTAATAATGCCAACAAAAGCAAGAGCTTGCTCTCATCAACGGATTATTCTGTAGTACCCTTTAGCTGCCTTTTGGGCTATATTTTTTATAAAAAGTCTTTGTGCAGACCATTTGCTGTTGAGGAAACGACAAAGAACTGAAATAAGCTATTGTCCATAGAAATTCCAGTCCCTTTCTATCCTCTAGCCTGATCCAGAACCTGCTGAAATATTCAGATTCCAGCAGGCATTAGATCAAACCCTGGAAGTGAGAGCCTTGTCTGACAGTGCTGCACGGACGTGGCTCCTGTGCCTCTTGGCTGGCCTGTTTCTGAGTGACCCTGCAAGTCCCACGGCCACGCACAGCAGCTGTGATTTCTCATATAGAGTCATGCTCACCTTTTAACTCAGCTCTGCAGCAGAGCCTCAGCTCTACTGACAGGCTTGTGCTTCCCCTCAGGCCCAGACTGAATTCACACTTCCAGCTTACCTCTGCAGATTCCCACCACCAAAGAACTGCAGGTTTCATATATGCTGGCTTCGGAGTTTGCTCTGACAAAGAACCATTTATCTGAGAATTATTATGGTGCCAAGAGATGTGGCAGTTGCCATAGCAACAACTACACATTGTGTTGAATACTAGAGTAAATACTATAAAGAACATGAGCCACTGGTGGTTTTCATTAATTTCATGTTCCTTTTTTTGGAGAAAGTGTGTCGTGTGAGTTTATTCACTGTATGTGTAAATGCTGAGACCAAACACGTGGGCTAGCTTGCCTTCTGTTTCCCTCAACGCTCAACTTCAGCATGTAAATGAGAAGAACTTGGTTATTTAAGGAGAGAAAAATGGTCTTATAGACTGGCAAGATGAATAATTGACTATGAAACAAGAAGATGTTAGCTTCTATGACTGCTCAGTGCTTTTCCATATGAGTAATCTACATTCAGATTTCATGTAAACTGGGGATGTATTTAGCCAGGACAAGGGGCTTTGTGCTTTTCAGTAGCAAGTACAGCTGAGACAAGTACAGAATATGTTTAACAGTCATTCAAAGGTGAAACGAGATGATTTTTGAGATAAATGCAAACCTTGTTATTTTTTCCAAGTTGTTAACAGGCTAATGAATAATGATGGGCAAAAATATTCTAAATGAATGCATTTTATTAAAGATATCTAAAATAATAATTCCTTTCAGCCCTGAACTGTACTTAGACTTCTCTGCCAGTTCTCCCTGCAGTAACAGGACATTTTCACTATTGCTTAGTGAGCTTTTGGTATAAACTAAGGGGTTTTGTGGAAGCTCATAACCAAATGCATTGCTGGAATGTGACCAATTTTATTTTGTTTTCTTTCAAAACACACTTAGGTTTTATCCTTCATCCATAAGACTTAATGGTAAAGCTTCCATAAATCTCAGTGAGAGAGATTATTCAATGATTGCTGAAGTCTCTAATCTGAACTATAATTCACCCTGGCACGGGGTGCCAATACCTATTTACCTCTTGCCCCTATAACATTTTTGTGAGAGTTTGAATGGTAGATAAGTTGTGTGAAGATATTTTGAATTGAATTAGCTTCTATTTGTGATCTAGGATGCTAGCTGTCCTTTAGCCATTAAAAAAAAAATCCACTAAATTTTGTGGATGAGTGATAAACCATCATACATTGACATTTTTTTTTTAAACCTGTTATTGTTCTGAGTCCAGCCTGAAAGTGTTCTGATATTTCTGATACAGAGAAAACTCTGCCAGTCCCGTGCGTTCATCTCCAGAGACTGATGGAGTTGTGTGGAAATCTGTGCCAGAGGTATGGGGAACATTTAAAGGGAACCATTTGGAAAAGGTTTAAATTTAAAATTCATTGTAGTAAATGAGGATGTAAGTGGGAAAGCAACAGGCTAAGTATGATTTAGTAGAACATTAAGCAAGATCATAAAGGATAAGTAGATGTCTCTTAGGATATGTAATATCTTTCCTTTATAAGCTGCTTTTATCCTGTAAGATTCTTAGTGCAACTATTAACTACACAGAGGAAGAATATGTGTGTGCATGTGTGTACACATACACCTGTATGTGTCAAAAGAGATGTTTGCATGGGTGTGTTTATTGTTGATACATGTTTCATAATGCTTTTTCACACCTTTTCAAGAGTAATTTTTAAATAAGGGGTTTGGGAAAAGGACACGGTGCTTTCCACATGAAGTTAAAACTGCCGTGGCATCCTTCATGTCCTCAAACCTGTAATGAGTAAGAGATGCTACAGAAACCAGGAGAACGTGTGAGACTTCTGGTGCAGAAGACAGATTGTCCATTTCTTCCCCAGCTGATGTCTTATTCAGCATGCAGGAGTGATGCAGTCAGTGCAGGACAACTACCTCAGTTTCACCAGCAATGCCTCAGGTTTATTAAGGAACAGACATGATTTCAAGAGGAGTTCAAACTAAATTTTGTTCAAAACTAAACTCAAGGTTCTTTTTTTAATTTTTTTTTTTTTTGGTGTCTTTTTGTCAGAGGCACAAAATCTTGCTGGTGTTTTCCCACTGTAAGCTTTTCCATCAGTTTCCAGAAACAGAGTGGATTTGAAAGTGAGCCAGAATAGGAGAAATTATTCACATGAAAAGATGATATTCTGAGTAAGAGCTTAGTCATTTCTCTCCATCAGAGACATCAATAATCATCCCTGATGCTTGCCCCAATGGTTCCATGCTGGTTTTCACAAACCTCAAGGAACATTTATTATGGTTATTATAGTAACACCTATCTCAGCACACATCTTAAGCATTTAATGGAGCATTACAGGATAAAAATCTACATTTGTCCTCCCTCAAGAATTGATTCTGCCACTGCAGGGACAGATGGTTCCTTCTGGACCCAAAATTCCTTATTTGTTGATCATCACAGTTCTGTTGCTTTTTAAGAGTATTCCTTTGCATGTCACTTTACAGCTAGTTTTAAGTACCTAGAATAACTTGTCAAGCTGAAGAAATATTCAGCATAAGTATGACAAAGTCAAAGATTAATATAATTTGATATCTCCATAATAAACAACTCTGCTAATGCTTACAGTCATCTTTGAGTTATTAATCATCCAGCTCCTCACTTCTTATTTCACCAGCAAATCAAACTGAATAACCTTTACATTAAGCAGTTGATCCATCTCAGAAAAAATAACTTTACTAGTTGTTTCTGTATCTCCCATTCTTACTGAGAGTGTGCCTAGGGACAATAATGCACAGGAGGGGAGCAGAGGGGAGCAGGTCCATGTGAACTGACCAGTAGTCCTGTTTTGTACAGTAACTGGCTGCTGCTAATACTTCTGGTACCACTAAAATTGCTCAGTGTCTTTCATTAATATGGAAAAGAGAGATTCTTGTTTAAGGTAACTGGCAAACAGTAGGAAAGGAGAGAGGTTGGCCTCTAGTTTCTTAACCCCTCTATGACTGTAGTTTGATGCACAGCAGTAGAAAAGATAGCTGGCGAGTAGGAAAACATTTATTAAAATATTTTTATAAATAGTTCTGGTGACTGGTTTGATTCAAGTTCTAGCAAGACAAATTCATTTAGCCAGCAACTGCTCAAACTGCCATGAACAGACACGCTTTAATTTACCTGCAGGTCTGTTATCACCCTTGTGGCTGATGGTGTTCAATACCTGTTGAACTATTTGGTGTATCTTTGAACTCAGCAGGCAATTATCTTGAAATCGTTTTGTGTTTTGCTTCTTTTCTATCTCTAGAATTACCTTGTGGTTTTGAGATAAATGAATCATGGATCTAGTATATGCAGCTTTTTAAGATAAGAAATAGACTATAATCCTTTTAAAATGGGAGCTGGATCTAGCTCTTGGTGTACCAGCCTTCTTGTGGACTAAATTGTATGACCTTAGTACAATATTTCTCCTTAAGGGGGTCCTTTTTTAGCATCATTAACCAGAAATGTGTTAAATGCTCAACTTTATTTAAAGTACATTTATCTCTATAATGGTACTAAACACACTGGAGAACTACTGAATATTTTATGTGGCCAAGTACCCTGTGGCCAGGCAGTAGGGATAAACTGTTCTGTGAAACATGTGTGACATGACTTGTGTATTCACAAGTGGAAATTTGGAGAAATTGATGTGTGTGTGTGTCTACTTTGTCTTCAGATAACTCTTACCTTGTATGAGTATAAATGTATAAACAACAAGATTTTTCTGGAGCTTTAAGGACTTTGTTAATACAAAATAATACAGAGTTAAGCATTTTCATATCCTCCTGATGCTCAATGTCTCTTCAGAGTTACTAGAACAAGCATGCAAAATATATCCATCAGATGATTTATACACTTGCCAACTTGATGATAATCTATGAGCTATTGAAAAATAGAAAGAATCCAGTTTATGGTGTTGTGGTGTGTTTGGTTTTGTTTTTTTCTTTTTAAATTTTCTAGGTCCCATTTGATGCTGTATGTTAAAATGCTGACTGTTTGTGGTGGTTTTTTTTGTTTGTTTGTTTGTTTTGTTTTGTTTTTTCCTCTTTGACTTTTTTATATTATTGAACACCATTCTGTATAAGGATTTATCCCCTAATCACCTAGATGAAGGGTGATAGTACAAGGTTTTTTTTAAAAAAATCTGGAAGACTCTACAAAACTTTAATTCTAAGATATCAACATAGAACTATTTTTGTATAGGGATTTCAAGGGTATGATCCTGTGAAGTATTGGACTGTCCCAGGTGGTGCTGAAGACTTTGTACATGGACTGACATTATTACACATTAGTATCACCTGACCTTTTTGACCTCCCCAAAAAAGAAATGCTACTGAGAAATCTGTTTGTGTTTGCTTTACTAATAGTTTCAAACAGCTGTATCCAAATAGGGAGAATTCCCTTCAAGCACAGCAGTGTGCTGGTAAAACAGCATGTCAGCCCCTATGAAGCAGGGCACCTGAGTGCCCTCATGAGACACATCGTTTTGATTTTGATATTGTTGAACTCACTAACAAAAATTCCAGTAAATTGAAAACTCCTGATTGGCTGACAAACACCCTTCACAGTTTCTTCTCTGCATGTGAGGAATATTCTCCTACCTGTGACTTTTTGTTTCTTTTCCCTGACGATGAAATAAAGACTCAGCCACTTCTGTTTGGTGGGAAATTTATGACTGCTGAAAGACTATGTTAGCAGATAAAACCCCTGGCAGTACCGGGTGTATTGAGTCATTGTGCTCCAGCATGGCACCATCTGATCTTCTGCTCTTATGTCTGCTCTAGCTGCAAAGTATAAACACATGTCTTAGATTAAGACAATTATTACACTAGTATTCTGTATCTGATGTGGTGTGCATTAATTCCACCAGCCCTTTGAAGCAGAATTGCCTGTTAGAGGTAAAAATACTTAGACTGGATTCCTGATATAGGAAATGGAGATTTCATTTGTTTTGTTACTGGCTCAGTCAACCATCATCAGTTATGGACTCACTGATTTACTGTCACTAATTATATCAACACCAGAACCTCCATACTGAGAATTTCATTGGAACTATTCAGATGTATTTAATTTCCACCTATGTCTGTATAAATATTACTGACATATTAGCATGAGAGATCTTGCAAGAGAGACTTTAAAACCTTTTTTTTTTTTGATGCACATGTTGTAATTTTGTGCTGAGAAACGTATTAATTTTTGTTATTTTAAATAAAAAGGGGGGGCAATATTTGACAGGTTTTCAAAGTCATGTTCTTGCTACTTAATTAAAAAAAAAAAAACAAACTTAAAATTGGTGTAACTTACAGTTCTATTCACTCTGTGCCAATAATGCCTGAAGTCTGATACTGAGTGTCCTGTTTCACTGGACAGAATCTGAGGCTTGCCATGGTCTGCAGGCCATTGGCAGTTTGGGTTCAGCCAGGGCAGCTGACCTGGGTTGGCTACAGGTGTCTCCCAAACCACAAATCTCACGCTCAGTACAAAGGGGGAAGTTTGCTGAGGGTTGAGGGTGTCTTTCTTGGTCTCCTCCTGACCCTGCTGCTCTTCCTGCTCCTGAGGATGCCTTCCTGGTTATTGTGACCACTGTACATTTGCTGGGCTGTGTATAACTTTGTTTACTTTATACGAGCACTGGTATTAGTTTAGTTGTTTCATTAAATCTAT
The DNA here is from genome assembly GCF_000691845.1 of Merops nubicus. Classification (NCBI taxonomy): domain Eukaryota; kingdom Metazoa; phylum Chordata; class Aves; order Coraciiformes; family Meropidae; genus Merops; species Merops nubicus. The sequence continues at coordinate 3,428 of NW_008627963.1, read as the reverse complement.
TTTCATTTCAACCCATGAGTCTCCTCCAATTTCCCCATCCTGTTCTTGGCTGGGGGAGAGGTCACTGGGTGGTAGAGCAACTGCTACAGTTTAGCACTAGATATTTTGATTTGGAGCAATTTTTGTTTGTTTGCCTCTCTTTTGGTTTTCAACAGAGGTGAATTGTTTCAAGGTCAAGGGAAATAACTTTTCTGTGCCATCAGCTTACTATGATGCAAAGTTCTACCTGTTTTCTGTCTTTTTTTGGTTATTGTATTCCCATGAATTGATGAAGGGGGAAGATTTCTCCAGCCTGTGTCAAAAGAACTATGGAGGGTTCAGACTGTGTCCTTAGGGCTTATCTAGCTGTGCAGGGCAGGTTAAACAACCTCCTGACTTTATCTGCAGACAACTCTATTTTCTCTACTCTGCTGTACTGTGTTGTCCTTACGTGGTTTGCTCTTTTCCCCCCACTCCCAATAACTGTACTTTTGAAGCTGATATGGTCATTAAAGTCAGAAAGTCTGTGATGGTTCATACTGACCCTCAAATCACAAAGATGGAGAGGAGGGGAGGGGATGTTAAAACTTCAGTTTGGAGATTAGAAGTCAAAGTTAGGGAGATTTGGCTCTGAATTTGGGTCACATCTATAACACTCAGACTTATTGCTGACAAGGTTACATGTATATGTGAGGTGAGACGTGAAGCTTTAGGTTGCAGGGTTGATTTTAGGCGTGATTATTCACAAAACCATGTAATTAATCTGTCATAGGAAAACTCAGAAAGCAGTACACCAAATGCAATCTCCATTAAGTCAACGGGAGTCGTTAAACTGACTTTAATGAGCTTTGAATCTACTCATAAATCTGCGATGAGGACTGGCCAAATCAAAATTTATTTGAGGGTGACCTTGATGTTAATTTTTAGTGCTTCCATGTTGTTTAATTGCCAGGAAAAATGAATGTATTAGTGGGACTATCATATGGTCTAGTCCTTTCTGTTGAATACTATTAGCCTCAATTTAACATATATATTTGGCATAATGTTAGTGGGTAGTCACAGTGTGCCAGCTATATTTTGTGTCTATGAAACAGGAAAAAAAAAATTCTCAAGTTATTTTTGATGTTGTTTGTGCCTTCAGCTGAATCCCTGCAAAATTAATGCTTTTTTGATCAAGTAGCTCTGTAGAGGATCTCAGAAGTTTCACACGTTCAGTGGCTTTTAATCCCGGATTTTATGTGTTGACTATAATTACTTTTAAATTATATCTCAGATTTGTAAATACCATAAGGCAGATTCTGTTCATTCCTATGATGTTTAATGAAATTAACATCTGCCAGAAAAGTTCAATCCTCTGTATACCAAATGGAAATGTTTCTTGCTTTAGCATATCATATTTAAATCAATTAGAAGGAAAATATGGGAAGTATATTAG